>NW_028261385.1:92869987-93094987 GCF_051295495.1 Thamnophis sirtalis
TCCATCAAAAGTGGGGCAGGTGGAGGAGGAAATGGCGCTCTCAAGGAAGAAGTGTGTTGAGGCTTCAGGAGATTAACATGAAAAACAGGGTAAACACGGTTGAGATGCTTAGGTAACTGGAGACGGACGGAGACAGGGTTGATGATCTTGACAATTGGAAACGGGGCAACATACTTGGGCCCCAACTTCTTAGACTTCTGTGTCATTTGAAGAAATCTAGTGGATAAATAAACTTGATCACCAACCTTATATTCATGGGGTTTAGTCCGTTTCTTTTCATCCTGTTTCTTATGAGCGCGGTGCGCAGCATCTAAAGTCTGGAGAGCCAAAGGCCAGACGTCCCGAAGGTGATCACTCCACTCGGACAGCGAAGAGACTTGCGGCTGCTCGCGAGGAATTTCAGGAATGGGCACAAAATCCTGGCCGTAACCCCTGGGTGGAGCCAATCCGCTTCAGGAATTCTTTCCAGAAGAGAGAGGTGAACTGAACACCCCTGTCCGAAATGATGAGGTTGGGTACCCCATGTAAGCGATATATATGTGAGATGAACATCTTAGCGAGAGATTTAGCGGAAGAGATCTTGGAGCAAGGGATGAAATGAACTTGCTTGGAGAATAAGTCAGTAACAACCCAGATCACAGTGTTTCCTTGACTTTCTGGAAGTTCAACAATGAAATCCATGGAGATCTCCTTCCATGGAGCTACTGGGCGGGCCACCGCCTGGAGCAACCCCTGGTGTTTAGCTGTGGCACAAACTGGACAGCTAGCTACATAAGCCTCAATGTCTTTTTTCAGTGATGGCCACCAAAATTGCCTCTTAACGAGGTACAGGGTCTTAACGAGCCCAAAGTGTCCAGCCATCCGGGAGTCATGAGCCCGTTGAAGTACAATGGTCCTAATGGACACAGGGATGTATAACTTTGCTCCAATCCAAGCCAATCCATCTTTTATAGTGCATTCATCCATGTGCTGCTGGAACCAGTCATCCTCAGTAAGGGCCTTTTTTAGGTTAGATAGAAAGTCCTCAGTGACTTCCAATTTGGAAGTTGTTTGACTTCTAGTAACAACAGGAGCAGCTAGGCTTTTTGTGGGAATGACAGGCTGGACAACACTGAGCTTTGAACAGTTGTACTGAGGGAGTCTGGACAAAGCATCAGCCATAAAATTGAATCTATTTAAATGCTGAGCCCAGCGCATCTGCTTAGGAGAAAGCTTTCTGGGGGTTCTCAATGCCTCCAAGTTTTTATGGTCAGTCCACACCTTGAAAGGATGCTTGATGCCCTCTAGAAAATGGCGCCAGGTTGATAAAGCCCAACGCATCACAAAAGCCTCTTTCTCCCAAATAGCCCAACATCTTTCTGTGTCAGTCAGTTTGCGAGAGGTGTAAGCGCAGGGTTGTAATTTACCTTGGCTATTTGCTTGAAGTAGTACAGCTCCCACTGTGACATCACTGGCGTCAGCCTGGACCACAAAAGGCGCGATCATGTCAGGGTGCTTGAGGACCGGTTCCTTCACAAATAGGCGTTTCAACTTCTCGAAAGCAGCTTGACAGTCTATAGTCCAGTCCAACGGTTTGCTAGGTTTAGGCTTAGCCCCTCCTTTTGATTTAAGGAGGTTAGTTATAGGGAGAGCTATCTTAGCGAAGGAGGGAATAAATTGACGATAGAAGTTAGCAAATCCCAAAAATCTCTGTAACTGCTTACGTGTATAATGGGCCTCCCACTCGGTGACAGCCTTGACCTTAGCGGGGTCCATTTCTATCCCCTTGTGGGAGATCCGATAGCCTAGGTAATCAACTTTTTCCTGATGAAATTCGTACTTGGACAACTTGGCGTACAGTTCTGCTGCTACGAATAGTAGCGAAACAAAGCTGAATCTGGTTAATTAGGCACGAAAGCAAAGAATATCATGTATAGTTCAATCCCCTCCCCTTGGCACCCCAGTCCATAGTCCAATTATAATTCACCCAACTGTCAGGTGGGAGATATCTTCAAAAAACATCACCAGGCTTCCTGGGGGCGTGGCCTGTTGCCGAGGAGGGCTCCACCGAACTCCTCAGAGATCTGGTCTGTATATCTAAATAAGATCATAGATAGCACCCCTTTCTGGCTAAGAAAGGGGCAGGGAGGATAGCTCCGTAGGTTAGGGTCTATTCGTAAGCCACAGCCTTTTTTCTTTTTTTTGGCTGTGGAAAGAGATTAGATCCAGCCGAAGCGGAGCTTTTATCTCCAGCCATTTCTTCTCAGCTGCCTTTTTTTTTGGCAGCCCCAGACAGGCTAGCCCCCCCAGGACAAAACAAAGTTTTTTTAAGCTAGAATTGATACGGGCGGGTCCCACCCCTGTGAGATTTATGTTTTCATTACTATCGTAAATACCAGCACCATTCGTCTTAGAGACTTCTTTGTCTAAATAGACCTCAAAATGGTGATTTCTCTCCGTGGATGATTGACGTACTTAGCCGGCTTTATCTTCCTGCAGACCGCTCCTTAACAAAATAAACTCTTCTTTTTTGGAAATAGAGGGGAGCGAAGCTCTGCTTACTTGTTTATTTATTATGCCACCCAAGTCAAAGAAGCGTCTTGCTACAAATGTGTCTAAAGAAATTAAAGAATCTTCATTGGAAACACAGCCTTTGTCTCCTATGCCCTCTGCTGGGGAACTTTTAACACAGGAATATCTCTTTAAAATGCTTAATGCTTTTAAGAAAGAAATTAGGGAATTTGTATTGGAATTATATGATGATTTAAAATTTAAAGTTAATCAAATGAAGGCGAATACGTTTGCAGCTGTGTCTGCCCTGTCAGATTACTCTGCTGAAATAGAGAACAAATTGGAAAGTCTGGAGAAGGCTAATTTTAATTTGACTACCAATATTCAAATTTTACAACAAGAAATTAGAGATAACGAAAAACAGCTTATGATGATAAATTTTAATAGGAAGGCATCTGCAATAAGAGTCAGAGGATTCCGTGAAAAGGAGCAAGAGAATTTGAAACAGACCTTTGCTGAAGCCTTCAGCCATGCGCTGGGAAGCCCGGGACTCAACTTTGATTGGCAGATTCGGAAAATCTATCGCCAGAACTCATTGATAGCGGAACAGCGACAGCTCCCGAGGGACATAATTATACATTTCTCTACAAAAGAATCTAGAAATGCGATTGTGCAAAAGTTTCATAATAACAGTCTCCGAGTTGACGGCCAAGACCTGATTGTTTTCAAAGATATTCCTTCTCAGATGCTGAAAGCAAGAAGGGATTACGCCTTTTTAACTAAGGAGCTTAGGAGCCAACAGATTCGATACAGATGGGAGGCCCCTGCCGGTATCACGGTTACATTTGAGAATCAAAGATTTCGTCTTAACTCTGCTTCGGAGGCTCAAGATTTCTATTGTAGGATTCTGAAGGCGGGACTTCCTGACGCGCTTGGAAGAGTGGAGAGACAAGCGGAAGGAGAAGCCAAGCGGTTGGCCATGTGGTTGCAAGATGGAGGGGGTAGCCCCTCCTCCCTCGGAGAAGCAGAAAAACGGAGATCGAGAATCTAGACATTTCAAAATGCTTGCTAAAGTTGAGGACTGAATGGAGGTTTGAGACCTCTCTCCGGTAGAAAAAGCGGACTAATTTTTACCAGAAGGGAAAGCTGGGTGAAACTACTTTGAGCTAGATTTTAAATTAACGTTAGCATAAATTTGATAGTGGTAAACATCAGACAAGCAAGGGATGAGGGTAAAATTTACGTTGTTTAAAGCTTATCAGAACAGAAAGCCGGTTGGGATTATCTTAAGATAAGTGTAAAAAGAATGCGGAATGATTTATGTTGTTTAAACTTTGTTAGATGGGACTACTTTAAAATAGAAGGTTAACTGATTCTTGCTGAAAGTATTATTTGAATATGTGGAATGATTCATGCTATTTAACTTTTATATGAAGGGAAAGTTGGCTGAAATTGCTCTGAGTTACATTTTAAACAAATGCTAGTATAAATTTGATAGTGGTAAATATCAGACAAGTAAGGGATGAGGGTAAAATGCATGTGGAATGAACTACGTTATTTGTGGTAAATATTAGACAAGCAAGGGATGAGGGTAAAACTTATGTTGTTTAAAGCTTATTAGAACAGAAAGTCGGTTGGGATTATTTTAAGATAATGTGTAAAAAGAATGCTGAATGATTTATGTTGTTTAAACTTTGTTAGAAGGGACTACTTTAAAATAGAAGGTTAACTGACTCTTGCTGAAAGTATTATTTGAATATGTGGAATGACCCATGCTATTTAACTTTTACTTGAAGGGGAAAAATATCAGACAAGTAAGGGATGAGGGTAAAATGCATGTGGAATGAATTACGTTATTTAAACCCTATTAGAAGAGGAAGTTGGTTGGAATTATCTTAAGATAGAAATTGATTTCTGTGTAAAGTAATATTTGATTTACGCTGCTTAATTTGATTACTTGACAAGTTTGATTACTTGTCTGTAAAGTTATATTTGAATATATGGCATGAACCATGTTGCTTAAATTTTATCGGAAGGGATCATGAGGTTTAGGAAGAGGAACGGGAGAACCTACAGAAGGTTGGGGTAAATAGCAAAGAAGTAAGAGACGAGAATAAAATATAGATAGAATGATTTATACTATTTAAATATAGATAAAGATGGGGGGCTGAGATCAACACAAAGAGTGGTTTCCCCCTTTTTTTTTCTTTTCTTTTTTCTTTTTTCCTTTTTTTTTCTTTCTCTGTTTTTTCTCTGTTTTTTTTTTCTTTTGATATATTACTTTTATTTTTTTAATCCATATGTACACAAGATATTTTAGACAGAAGGTAGCGCCAGGTGTGGGCCCTGGGAAGTCGGGAGGATTAGGGATGGGGATTTGTGGGGGGTGGGGTGGGGGGGTGTTAACATAGCCTTAATAAGAACAAGAATGTATTTATATACGGTGGTTCTTTTTTTTCTTTTTTTTATTTCTTTTTTTTTTTCCTTGGTTCATTTTACCTTTATCAGATCAAACAACACTTGAATAAAGGCATACACCAAGGAGGGAGGTAGAGGGAAGGAAGAGGGAGGAGTAAGGAAGGAGTAAGGGGAATGTAAGGAGTAAGGGGAATGTAAGGAGGGTGTCTGGGGAGTAAGGGGAGAAGGAAGGTTTGAGGGGAAAGGGAAGTAGGAGGGGAGTGCTAGAGGGAGAAAGGAAAGTTGGAGGGGGTAGATGGGGTGTATGGAGGATGGAAGGGTTAGGTGGGGTTGTGAATGATGAGTTGTGTTTCCTTTTTATCTGTTCGTTTTATTCCCTTTTTCTTTTTTTTTCTTTTCTTATAGTGAATACCCTGTATATAAATGATTGCAAATGGAATGTGAAAATTGAATAAAATATATTTAAAAAAAAAAAAAAAAAAAAACATCACCAGGATGGAATGCTGGACAGTTAACCTTGGCGGAAAACTCCCTTCCTCCACATGCACAATGAGATGGTCAGGCCAGCGTCTAGAATCTTCCTCCAGCACATAATGATTCCCTTCCCAAATACCATGCCCCCCCCTCCCCATTTCAATGGCAGCCGAAGCAGCAGCAAAGCAGAGGCTGACAGACAGAGAGCGAGAGAGAGCGAGAGAGAGAAATTGGCATTAAAACAATAACAATCTTTACACAACTGATCACTTAAATGCATAAAGAATAATGTAACCTCTCACAAAAATTATATAAAATGCTGGTCACTAATTATAGTAAAGCATTTGAACACATAAGGGAAAACAATTCACTTTTCTTTGTACATTTTTTTAGTTTTATAAAAAACATAAGAACGAACAGAAAGTAATTAAGAGTAGAAGCAGTTAAAGTTAAAAACTAAAAAAAATGCAAAAAAAGAATTGAAAACAAAAAAAGCAGAAAGAAGCTTCTGATTTCCTTTGCAGCAAATATATAAGTACAATTACAAAATTATCTCTTACACTATGATTACAAAAAAAAACCCACACCTCCATTTTTTTCTGTTATCCAATTCTTTTTCCTAATCATCAAAACCACAAATGACATTTTTTTTCCTGTTTCATGCAAAAAAAAATAATAATCTATAAGGGTCTTCTAGTTGACCCTAAATGTGAGAAAACTCATTTTTCACTTTGTCCATCATAATCCCACATCCAGATGTTAAAACTTAGAAGGATCTCTGGTTTTGCCCATGGAAAGAATAAATGTCATCGGGGGGGGGGGGGAGTGGAGGCAATGTAGCTTTACAATAATTAATCTACTTAGAAGCAACTCTAGGTCATTGAAACATCTGGCTGGGAAAGATGCGGTAATACTGAGTAATCAAAACATGAGAATGGCTGTCATCCTATGTTTAGGATCCGTTTTATTATTATTATGCTCTCTTTTATTCATTAAACGTGAAATTACCATCCCCATCGGGCTTGCAACCTTCCCTTCTGCCCCTTCCAGGAGCCCCACCAGCCCCATTTTGGCTTCCAGCAGGCTTCAGGGAGGCCTGCAAGGCCCAAAATAAAGGGTGGGTGGTATTTTGGCTCCCAGCAGGTTTCAGGGAAGCCTACTAGGCCCAAAATAGAGCAGAGGGAGCTAGCAAGCCTCCCTGAGCCCCTGGGAATAAAAGCGGGGGGGGGGCTTCAAGAGGGAAAGAAATCCTTACCATTTAGGGATCCCCAAGTGCATGGAGCAGAGGTCTGTAAACTTGGCAACTTTAAGATTTGTGGACTCTCAGAATTCAGCTTTGCTGGCTGGAGAATTCTGGGAGTTGAAGTCCACAAGTCTTAAAGTTGCCAAGTTTGCAGATCTTTGGCATGGAGTTGAAAGCTTATTGAAAGTGCAGTTAGCTATCCTTGCTCAGGCTAAGCTAATCAATAGTGGAAGGGAGGGAAGGGAGATAAAGGAAAGGGAAAGTGAATGTGATATGGATGGATGGATAGAGGGAGGGTGGGAGGGGGGAGAGAGAGAGAGAGAAAGGAGAGGAAGGAAGGACTATAAACCTGGCACTAGAGGGTTGCTTTAGAGGATGCTTTGAAACAGCACAGCAATCCAGGGCTGGAAGGGACTTCAGAGGTCATCTAGTCCAACCCATTGCTCCAGCAGGAGACCTTATATCATCTTGGTTATTTTAGTGCCTCTAACACAGAGGAGAAATTCCCAGAAATCCCCAGGTATTGCCAACATCTCCCCCCTAGTAAAAAAAAAAAAAACCTAGAGCAAAAACTGTAGTATTAAAAAGAATAGAAAAGGGGGCTGCTGTGTATTGCTTAATGGACTGCTAAATTGGCAAAATGGATGGTTAAATTGGCCATGCCCATCCAGTCACATGACCTCCAAACGAGTCCCACCCAGTCACATGACTGCCAAGCCATGACCACAAAATAAGCCACGCCTACAGAATCAGTAGTAAAAAAAATGAAATCCACCACTGGGTAGATGTCTTAAAACAAACTTCCCCACATAACCAAAGAGAAAATCAGACTGGTCTAGTGGTGAAGGCAGCAAGTTAGAAAGCAGGAGGCCATGAGTTCAAGTCCTGTCTTAGGTATGTGTTCTGACCCCCCTCCTTGCTTGTTCACAAACGACAGCCAGACAGAACTTCAAAGGAAATATCTTTATCAGTCCCGGCTCAAGCTGGCTGCGAGCCCAAAATAAACATAGATAAAGTCTCTGGCAAAAAGTTAAACAGCAAATGCAAAAACAAACTCTTACAGTAAACCAGGTTTACAGAAAGCAAATCACTTATCCAAGTGCCTCTTTGAATCATGAACACGAACTCGAACAGGAACGGAACTGAACTCACGAACAAACAAACGACGTTGACTTCTGCAACTAAGGCGTGGCACCATCAGTCTTTTATCCACAGGAGGAGAGACTTAACGAGCCCCATCTGCTTGTTATCTTCTCCCGGGAGCATCCTGAAACCACTCACTGATAGCAGCTCCAAAGTCTCCTACCGAGCCACAACACTATCCCCCACTGCAGGGCCCTTCCCCCGGGTCTGACGGTCCGGATGTGGTCAGAATGGATTGTCCATAAGATGGCCCGCACTCATCTCCTGTGTTTCCTCCTTCATAATTCCCAAATACCTGCAGGAACATTCCCCTTCATCCAATGCTTCCCAGGTATCCAGTGGCCACGACGTCTCCTCCCGCCCTGCCCGGCGTCGACAAACCGTCCAGGGTCCTCCACCCTCTCCAAGGCTGACCCACCAGCCCCCGTGCTGTCGGAGTCTGGCTGCAGCTCTAACAGCTCCAACCGAGCCCTAACACCCTGTCCAGGGTTCTCCACCCTCTCCAAGGCCGACCCACCAGCCCCTGTACTGTCGGAGTCTGGCGGCAGCTCTAACAGCTCCGGCCAAGCCCTAACACCCTGTCCAGGGTCCTCCACCTCCTCCAAGGCCAACTCATAAGACCCCTTGCTGTCGGAGTCTGGTGGCAGCTCTACCGACTCCTGCCAGGCCACCACACTCTCCCCCACCGCAGGGCCCTTTCCCTGGTTCCGACGCTTGGGATGCGGTCCGGAAGGGTTGGTGACAGCCCCCACAGAACACAGTCCAAGACACTGGTACCCTGCCGGGATTCTAGAAACGAAGTCCTGTGCTGCGGGGACCGGGGTCGGCAAGGGCTGGAATCTTGGCGAAGCCCTCCTCACAGACCTGGCCCATTGGCACTGGACACACGACTCCACGCACTTCCGCACATCATTTCTCAAATGCGGCCACCAAAACTGACGGGATGCCAAGCGCAATGTCCAGAAAAACCCCCAATGTCTCATTGCAGAAGCGCCATGAACCTGAGAGAGCACCCGTCTACGGATGTGCTCTGCGGGAACATAGAGCCAGCCCCGATACTTCAAAAGATCCCCTTCCAAAGTCCATGGGGAAGCCGGCCCTACTTCTGCCTTTTGTCGCTCCACCCATTCATCACCCCGCTGCGCATCCTGTATCAGAGACTGTATGCTCACGGGATGATAAACTGCAGTGCAGGATGCAACAGGTAGAACAGTCCGAGGTGGAAGTGAATCCGCAGGGTCAGAGTCCTCCGAGTTCCTAGGCAGGGCATCTGCCCTGGGAGTCCACACCCCATGAATGCACGCTACATTGTGCGAACTGGGTATCACAGCCACACAAACGTGCCGGTTGTCTGACATGATAGTTCGTTGCTGAGGGACGGCTGCAGTCCGCGCAACCCATCTATTCTTCTTGGGGCAACTCCCTACCAGGTGTCCAAGATACCCACAGTAGAAACACAATCCCTTAGCACGTCGTCTGTCCATCTCTGTACGTGACATTTGACGTCTGACAGCACCCAACTCCATGGGCTCCTCCCAGTCCACTGCAGTCTCTTGATAAACTGGCACGCTAGTGGTCTCCTGGAATGCACAGTGAGGCCTTCGCCTCTGCAGCCGGGTGTCTATCCAGAGCACAAGTGGACCAACACGTCGAACATCGGTGACCTGTCCACCCTCGCCAGTTCATCTTGCAAGGCATCAGACAATCCATCTTGGAAAGTGTCCATCAGAGCTGGTTCATTCCACGCTGAATCCTGGCTACGCAGCCTGAATTCACTTACATAGTCTTGCAATGAACCACTCCCCTGCTGCAGTGACTTCAGATGTCTGGTTGATGTTTCCCCCTTAATGGGATCCTCAAACATACACTTAAAGTATTGGCAAAAACCCTGGAAGTCATCTAACAAAGGGCTCAGCTAACAAGGGGGTAGCCCAACGGGCAGCTGTGCCTGAGAGCAAACTAATAATAAATCCCACCTTCGTCCGGTCAGTGGGAAAGTCCTCCGCTCTCAAACTCAGGAACAGTTGGCATTGTCCCAGAAATGCAGCAAACATGGCCTGATTTCCATCAAATTTATCTGGCATGGCTACTGGGCACATCCTCCTTGGCTGGGGGGGGGGGTTGCTGCTCTCTGCAGCTGAGAAATTTGGTCAGCCAATACTGCTATTTGCTGAGTCAGTCTGGCGTTGTCAGCGCAAAGCTGCTCCATATTTTTATGAATGGAGGTGTGTTGTGGCAGAAGTCAAACTGTTCTGACCCCCCTCCTTGCTTGTTCACAAACGACAGCCAGACAGAACTTCAAAGGAAATATCTTTATCAGGCCCGGCTCAAGCTGGCTACGAGCCCAAAATAAACATAGATAAAGTCTCTGGCAAAAAGTTAAACAGCAAATGCAAAAACAAAACTCTTACAGCAAACCAGGTTTACAGAAAGCAAATCACTTACCCAAGTGCCTCTTTGAATCATGAACACGAACTCAAACAGGAACGGAACTGAACTCACGAACAAACGAACAACGTTGACTTCTGCAACTAAGGCGTGGCACCATCAGTCTTTTATCCACTCACTGATAGCAGCTCCAAAGGCTCCTACCGAGCCACAACAGGTATGTAAGTCAGTATGTAAGTCTCTCTCTCTCTCTCTCTCTCTCTCTCTCTCTCTCTCTCTCTCTCTCTCTCTCTCTCCCAAGGTGGCGCAGTGGTTAAATGCAGCACTGCAGGCTACTGCTAGATCAGCAGTTCAGCGGTTCAAATCTCACCGGCTCAGGGTTGACTCAGCCTTCCATCCTTCCGAGGTGGGTAAAATGAGGACCCAGATTGTTGGGGGCAATATGCTGACTCTCTGTAAACCGCTTAGAGAGGGCTGAAAGCCCTATGAAGCGGTATATAAGTCTACTGCTATTGCTATCTACTGCTATCTCCCTCTCTCCCTCCCTCCCTCCCTCCCTCCCTCTCTCTCGCCATCTTGAGTTATTTATAAAATAATAAAGGTGGGATATAAATAAAACCAATAACAACTTGAAAGAAGAGCCAGAACACTGATCTCATACATTTCTGCTTCGCTCTTTCTCTGTTCTTCTTCTGCTGTTTTTCCCCTCTTGGCTATGTACAGAGAACTCTAGACATATAATTCTAAAAAAGAGCATTTTACATGCAGATAACATTACACTTTGTTGCTTCTGTGATATCCTCTTTTGCATGTTGCATTCTCTCTGGTTTCAGATTTTGCATTACATTCGATCGACCAACTGCTGTCATAGATAAAACAGGACGTGGGATGGCACAGAAGGTTTTACTTGTATCTAAATGTTTGTAAGCAGAACTGCCTTCAGAGTTTGCTCTCCAAGGTGGCCAAGTCTGCAAGAGATTGATTGGGGCACTTGGACAAGTGAAATGTGAAAAGTGGGTTCAACATCTACAGTCACACATACTGCAAAGCACTCATAGGTCAGGTTAAAACTTGGATAAGGTGTCTGATTTTTAAACCAAAGGCACTAATTTAACTTTAAAAAAAGGCATAGAGTTTATTTCCAGAGATGGTCTGAGCTAGTTGCTGGCTAATCAGAACATTGCTTGCTTTGCTGTAAAACATTCTTATTGATTCTAATCAAGCTCATAGAAATTTAGCAAGAGATGTATGTTAATATATGGAAACAATCTATAAATGTTTTTATACTTGACTTACAATTTAACGTCTATTTTCTCAGGGTAATGAATGTGTATTCTGAACCTCGTCTTGTTTGATATCCATGACCTAATGTATTAATTTGTTTTCTCATGTGCACACACACGTGCTTACTCCGTTAAGAAGATGTTCTATCCATAATTAACTTTAAGTTCGACTTCAAACAACCTTACCATAAAGAGGTTGAAGTTAATTAAAGTTAGGATTACAATATTTTATTTTCTGAAAAAGAGTTTCTTAGAAGGGAGAGTTAGTTTAACTTAAAATTCTTTAAGGACTTTAATTAGCTGATGATTTATGGATTTATTGATTAATTGGAGTCCAATATAGGGGGAAGGGAAATATGCTATTCAATTTAGAAGGGGGAAAATAGTTTAAATATATCTGTGTTGCTGAAGTCACTTCTTTAACTATTTTTTTCTTCTTCCTCTTCTTCACTTTTTATTGTTTTCAATACTATATAGCTTTCTGACTTTTTCTATATTGTTTCATATTTGAATTTTTAAAATAAAATAGAATTATAGGAAAAATTATAAGGGGGGGGAAGGAAAAGGGTGGCTTACAGAATGATGAGTAACACAAATGCGCAATTAGTTTTGCTCCTCTTTGACAGTAAAAATGCAAAACTCATTAAACTCATTAAACCAGTTGCCCAGAGATTATTGGTTTTGAACCAGAGTTTCAAAATCAAACATTTTTCCCGCTGAAATCTGTGTTGGCTACATAAAAGTACAAGTTTCACTACCTAATGTTTGTTGTGTGAAATCACAAAACTACTGAAATCATACATTGCTGCATGAAATTATAGGTCTTTGCTATTATATCAATGTTTGCAGCTTGTATCAAAACACCGTGCCATTTAGCAATTTAAATGTTTTTTTTCCCCCTGAAGAAAAATTCTCTCTCAAAAGAAAGCCAACAAAAACAAAGCAGCCAAAGCAATGGATAGCACTTGTTGATGCCTCATGAGTAGCAATACTGTACCTCTGTTTATATAATTGCTAGCCACTCCCTCCTCCCTTTATGCACCAGTCAGAAAGCAAAAGGGATGATACACTTTCCCTGAAACTATAGCTAGAAACTATAGCTAGGCATCACTGTTTTCTCTTGCAGACATATTGTATCCTCCAGCCTTAGACATTTCAATATATTTTTAATTCCCTCATGGATGAATCTTGGCTAGGAAAAATAAAGTATCTGCAAACTCTGGACATACAGTATGGTAGCCTTAGTCATATTTACTAAAAATCTCCTTATTATTACTATTTTTAGCCATCGTTGTAGCAATTTGATCCTTCCTTTTGCCATTCATATTGTTGGGATGACAAAATTATCTAAAACAAATGGATACTTCTTTCAATTGATTAGGACCATCCAATGCTGTCAGCCATTAGAGAAAAAAAAAATCTAATCAATTTTGGTTCACACACAGACACAGTTTGAAACATTCAAAATGTGTCCTTTAGTTTACTTTGAACCTCTGCCTCCAGTTGCACCATGTGTTAATTGTTTCTATACAGTCTCACATTTGAAAACTTAATTTATTTCCAAATGTCCGCATAATGGATTATTTACAGCTTCAACTATGAAGACAATGCTTAATTACCCTTATTTGACTTGGATTCTATAGGACTCTAATAGCAAATTTCCACAGTGATCTAGGGATAGAGCATGTAATTTTAATGAATTGTGATGTTGGTTGGCAAGCATTGTATGACAAATTTACTGTGTTTGCAAAATGGCATGCCCTTAATTGTTCACCCTATAACTGAAAAAAATACCCACCCTCCAATATTCTCTTTTTTTTCAAGTTGCAGTGGAAGATATTGGTAGACCAAAAATCGATTTTCATATATCTAGTAAATGGCAAGGATTAAACTAGGCTGGTGAAGGGAACCATGCAACCTGATTCTAACCAAGCATCCTTAAGCCTTAGTCTTAATATATAGTAAGAGTGTGTGCAAAATATTTGTACAAATCAGTGTGAATCAAAGGTGTATGATTCTATGTCACAAGTGTATCATACTTTTTTGGGGTAGCACACTCATAAAATAGTTTTCCATAAAATAAAGATTTAATTTAAAAATAACATTGCATTGGTTAAATAGTTATATGACTACTCCCTAAGTACTAATTGATTTCCCTTTGGGTCCCTTTTAGCACATGAGAAAAGAATAATGAATCTAGAAAGGAATCCAGATTTAGTAGGGAATGTATTAATTCTAATTCAATCTACAATGGAATAGATTAATTTGTACCATTTGAATTGCTCTTTCTGTGCAGTCCAGTTTCCAATGAACCCACACAAAACATAGGGAAAGTGATAGTCTATCTTTAATGAATATATAAATATATACAGATATTTCATAAAAATTATACAGGGATCATAAAGCATCTCCAGGAATATTCTCTGCTGTCAAAGAATGATCTAGCACTGTACAACGTATGTAAGAAGCACCACTTTCCATTTAAAAATTTAAAAACACTGTCACTATGGTTTCAAAAATCCTTCAAAAAAAAACTTTTTAGAACATGTTAAATTTCATCCCCTATATATTTTTTTCTTTATAACATTTGAGGTAACTAATACAATGGGCCTTGGATAACTATCAGTGTTTTTTCTTAAGATTCTATCAGTTTGGGGGCATTATACATTAAGCACATGTTTTTTTGATTTATATGAATTTATTGGATTGAGCATAACATGTAAAACTTGAGTAAGAGAACTAGTTCAAAAGTTCTCTTGTGGGCTATTGGATTGAATTTTTTGATCATGGTACAAATCATGGTCTTTTAATACATGAAAAACATCCAGGTTCCCACTTGGTAGCAGAACCACTTGGAGGGATTTCAGGAGAAGACTGCAATTCTGCAGATTTAGCACTTTCTTCACCTTGCCAAAACAATTGACCAGAATCATCCTTTCCTCTTGTTTTTAGTTCAATGTGTTCAATAACCAAAATGTCTTCTCTTTGGGGCTGAAGCATCTCAATGACAATAATCTCCTCTCCTTTGTGATGGATCACTTTCGTACTAACTAAATCATGTTGTTGCAATGAGGTCTTATCTGTGCCGTTTTCTGCTTGTTCTTGGGATGGAGGTTGCAGAGTGTTTGATGTATGGTTATTACGAACAAGCTGGCCAACACTAGCTATACCTGGCCCTGGACCATTAGAAAGGCCATCAACAAAATCAACACTTCTTAAGTCCTCTTGCTTATGGGCTAGTTCTTCTTCCTCTTCTCCTTCTTCATCTTCTTCTTCCTCTTCTTCTTCGTCTTCCTCTTCCTCTTCTTCTTCATCATCATCCTCCCCCTGCACTTCAGCTATATTGATCTCTGTTCTCTCCTTACAGCCTGGGATGGATTTGCCTAGTATTGGAACCCTTTCTTCTAATTGATTCAGAACATATTTGTTTGATGGACAGTGTCCATTGTGGGTACCTAAATGTCCATCAGCTTGGACAAATGCATCCATATTGTCTTCATTTCTTACAAGTTCCCCATCAGAAGATCCAAAAGGAAGAAAAAAATCATCCAGAATATGTTCTAAACTGGAACTAGTTGATTCCTGGACTTCATCATCCCAAGTTTCTTCTTCATCGCTTGACAATGTTTCTCCAACTTCCCCATCATTCTCATTGGAGTCTTCTGTTTCTCCTTCCTCCTCCTCATCTTCTGAAGAAGAGGTAGTAAAAGATGAATAGGACTGAAACCTATCATCATGCATAGGGAAAGGAACATCATAACTGGCTCGCCAGTCATAAGCCCTAATGTTGAAAGGAGAGCGAGCAAAATTAATGAATTCATGTAAGAAGTGATTGGTGTAATGGAGTAAGTGAGGCTGAATCACATCAGCAAATGCCTGGCTGTCCAGATCATAAATAGTTATGTTATTCAGAATGATGTGCTGTACGTTATTGACTAATGAGGAATGTGTTCCACATAGTACTCGCAGCTCACGCTTCAACCAAGGCACTAACCGGTTGAGCCGGACAGGATTCCTGTGAAAAAAATCTGCTGATATGTCTCTATAAAATCCTCCACTTTGGACATTTCTGACCCGAACTCCTAACTGATATAGAGCTCTTCTGAACTGCAGTGAAGCCTGTTCTCGAATTTGTCCGATGGATATTCCTCCAGGATGAGTTGACCTCCTTATTCCAAGTTGTCTCATCAGCTCATCAAGTGTTCTTATCCTATCTTGTGATTGGGGACTTGAATATCCTCCATATAAGATCCCATTATCGGGTAGTATTTCAGATCTTTGATTAGTTGCTGACCTCTCCCCACACATGCTATAGGATGCATTTTCAAAAGGAACAATGTATTCCTCAAAGTCTGTGTCAGATCTTATGGTATGAAAGAAAGAATGGAAACGTTGCTTGCAGAGTGGGCACTCTGCCTTCCTGTCTGACCACTCTAGGATGCAGGCAAAACAAAATCTATGGAAACAAGGATTTAAGAAGGCCACATTCCGTATTCTTTCTAAGCAGATGGGACATCTTGAGTCTGAAGGTCCATCAGTTGACACGGTGGTGTTTTCATTTCCTGCCCCAGTCAGGGATAAAAAGCTACTGTCAGAATGAAGTTCTTCATTTGATGATGCCATAATCTGATGAAGGAGAAGACACAATCAATATAAAGACTGGAACATAAAAACAGTATAATATGATAAATGTGACATGTATGCATGGATATACATATATGAATTGGGCTATCAGAATACATATTTTCCCCAATAGCATTGCTAAGAGTTTTCTCACTTTTTCAGAAAAAGGCAGCCACTCTACAAAAAAAAGAGAGCTTTGTTTGTTTATTTACAATAGCTTATTTATTTTGTGGTAGCTATCTTTTCTTCTTTACAATGCCATGAAGTGACATTGTTAGTCTGGAATTAACTCTTTGTGGCCAATACAAAATGGTGGACAAATTGCCAGGCAGAGGCTGCTGTCATTTATAAAACAAAACAAACAAACAAATAAATAAATCTTGAAAGATGTGAATAAAGGAATGCTACCGTTATAGACCAAAAAATAAAGAGCTTTTTCTCCCATTTATAAAAAGTCTCTTCATACTGACCTATGTTTCTCTGTCACAAATAGAAAGAAGAATTGTGAGAAGCTACTTATTATCACCTGTCTAAGCATGCCCATGAGAGAAAATGTTTGTAGCATCACACAATATCTTTGGAAATTTGACTCTGTATCCCATAAAGGTAGATCCCAGTTTCATTATGTAAATGGACAGACCAGTAGAAAATGACTGCAGGGTAAACCCCTTGGGACCTAATTGTGCCAAGTTTCAGTGGCTGAGTTGATAGTATGATTTTCAGCTCAAAAATGTTAAAGTAAAGGATGGACTGGAAAGGCAAGGCTTCATTGCCCTCAAATAATCTCATTCCCATCCTTAACCCCTCCCTGTAAGTTTCCCAAACCTGCTTCAAAAAAAAGTAGGCCAACAATGTTATCATATTTCTAGCAGACGGCATGCCCAGGGTCTCACTATATCTGCAGAGAGACAAGTTTAGCCTCCAGGCTGAAAACATCCAAGTGACCCTGACTAGAACAACATGTAAATTGAAGAGAGGACAGCAAAATAAAAATAGATATTACAGCGCAAAACTATTTCAGTTTCCACAATCTTCCAGCTGCTTGGAAACTGGATGCAGCAGTCAAGGTGGCAGTTATAGAATAATCTAGAACAGAAAATTCCAAAGTATGCTATTTGTTGTAGAGAAAGTGATGTCAGATATGTTCCTCCAGGTGGAGAGCTTGTGGTGTTAAGTCTCTCACTGCATCCATAGCTATCCATAGTAACCAGCATTGCTAAATTGATAATAAGCTCATGGCTGGAACCTTACAATGTTGACATGGTAGAACTCATTTACATCCCGAATCCCAGAACTGTGCACTGCAATATGTTGCTGTAAAACTGGGATCTGTGATATATGGTCCCAAGGCTACCTGTGTCCCTCCCCCACCCCATATTTTGCTTATTGAGCTAGGAGCCAATTAAAGTATTGCTGTAAAATTGTAGACCTCAGAAACCATTGAAATAGTGATTTGAAAGTGTAATTTTTCACATGACAGGAAGGTGAAGTTATTAAATACAGAGGGGGTAATTACATAAACTGTATTTAACTAATTTAATTTTAATGGCATTGAAATTCAATTAAGTTTCATTTTCCTCCTGGCTCTCTGATTTCTTTATTCTGTCCTTATGCAGTATTAGGAGTGCACTACCAAGGTGCTTTTTGAACGTAACTTCAGCTCAGGAAAGGTTGCATGTTCCTCTCCTAAAGGAAAGTGATATTCACTTAACAAGTGTAATAGCTATTTTGGTGTTTATTTGAAGTAAAACTTTTAATTAAGAGATCATTAGTGTCTTTAATATATAATAGATTATTTTTTCAATGAACATTTAAGTCCCCCCAAAAATTATTCTGATCTCTAGAATTACATTTGGCCTAGATATAATTTTAGAAGGCATCTGGATGCTTAAATAGAATAGAAATCTCATTTTCTGCATGTATGTTAATTATTATGTGTTTCTCAAGCCTGTTTCATTTAACATTTACCACACTGTTCATGCTTTTGGTGTGCTACCCTATTGGAATCTTCTATGTCTAGAACCGTGATGGCGAACCTATGGCACAGGAGCCGTCGCCCCAGCTCAGCTCTGCCACGCATGCATGTGTGCCTCCTGCTAGCCAGCTGGTCTTCATATCTCTGATGCACATGCACAGCAGCAGGGCACATGCGGGGGGTGCGTGGATGAATGGGAACTGGGCACATGTGGGGGTTCATGTCCATGCACAAGACACACACTCATACACAGGGGTTTGGTGCGCATGCATGGGAGGCCACACACACATTGCATTTTGGGGGTTCAGGTGTGTGCACACACTTTGGTCCTGAAAAGGTTAGGCATCACTGGTCTACAAAGAGAAGAAAAAACTCCTGGACATCATTAATTATCGGTGGGGGGGAGAGATTGTATGCATTTTGCAACACAAACTACAACCAAGTTCACAAAAAAGCAGGCAGTCCTGTAAATAATACAGTGCCCTCCAATCTCTCCATTGGATAATATTCTTTAGAGTAGGACTTTCAAGCAGAGATCAAAAGGCAACAGTTCATAGATCTCTCCACTCCCATGGAAGTGGATGATGCTACCCCCTAATCTGAACACACTGCTGCAATCTGCTCAGCAGCTGGACAGTTCACACAGGTATAGTGTGAATACAAATGTGATAAAGAAAAAAGACATGTGACATTTTAACCAGACAGCACCTGCTGACAGCGCAAAAGTATCCTTTCTATTCTTGAGCTGTTGTCCAGAGTTAACACCAAGTGGACTCTTTTAAAAGACATTTTTGTAAAGCTTTTTGGAAACCAATCAAATGGCAACATGGCTAAAGCACCAATCTCCTGTACAAAGCACGTCCTAGCAGGGAAGTTATAGGCATCTTTATCCCTACATCAAGAAAGAGAGTGGCGCCCAAAGAGAAACTCACTTGTGTGGGAAAATGTGAGAAACTGGTGCCCAGTGGTCATTTAACTAAGAAGGCATTTAAATCACACATTTTACTTACAGCCAGTGGTGAGATTCAGCCAGTTCGCACCACTTTGGGAGAACCGTTAGTTAACTTACTGAGCAGTTTGGTGAACTGGTTGTTGGGAAAAATAATTAGGGCAGGGAACCGGTTGTTAAATTATTTGAATCCCACCACTGCTTACAATCTAAACAAACCACCCTACAAATTTTAAATAGCAGAGCAAACAGAGGACAATAGGGATTAAAAAGCAATCATTTTAGCCAATTATCGTACTACACTATGTGAAGCAACTAATTGTTTTACAAAAGGCCAAATGGCTTCCAGCGGAAAAATTTAGCAAATTTTATTTACCCATTCAGGCAATTCACAGTCGCCAGTATGTGGTTTAAAACAGTGACGTGCGGTGAGGTTTATGGCTGGTGAGGCACTGACACAGTGGTGGGTTTCAAATTTTTTTAGACTTGTGGACTTCAACTCCCAGAATTCCACAGCCAGGCATGCTCAGTTCCGATTTAAAGAGACAGCATTTGTTTTTCTCCTTTGCGAAGTTTCCTTCTTTCTTTTTCTTCCCCTTCCCCTCCTCCCTCCCTCCCCCCTCTCAAACAAACACACACACACAAAAGTTGGATTGGACTATCTCTCCTACCCCCTTCCCTCTCTCACTCAAACAAACTCTCTCTCAAACAAGCGCGTGCGTGCACACGCACACACACACACACACAGACAGACAGGCAAAGTTGGATTGGAGGGAGTCAGGGAGACCACAGGAGGAGGCAGGAAGCCGGTAAAAGAGCCATACTGGAGCACACACACTTTCCCCCAGCCCCAGAAGGATCCAGCCCAGCTTCACTGATTACAGGTTTGAAAAGACAACGTGGCTCTGCCTGCAATCAAACTACACTTGGGGAGCAGAGCACTTCCCTCCAGCCTTTGTCCAAAGCCCTGCACCAGGAGGATGAAGTTTGAATTCCTCCCCCTCCCTCTGACCTACATGTACCTTTTCCAGCTCTTTCAGAGAGGATTTCAACTCTGCTCTTGTCTGTCATCATGAAAAGAAAAAAAATGTAAAAGGAAAAAGGCGAGAGCTGAGGTCAGGCTGAGCTAGTTGCTGCCTCACCGTGGATGACTTTGCTTAACTGTTTAAAAAAGCCTCTAAAAAGCGTCCTCTACAGGAGGAGGCAGGAAAACGCCATGCCTCACCTACGTCAGGAATTTTTAGGCTTTTAACCCTTGCTTAACTCTGCTCGAGTGATCATAAAATGCTTAAAGTCAGACTAGATGAGGCACATCGTTCTCCTGCCTCCTCCTGTAGAGGGCACATTTTAGAGGCTTTTTTAAACAGTTAAGCACTAAGCAGAGTCATCCACGGTGACTCTGGCAGCAACTAGGTGAGCCTGACCTCAGCTCTTGCCTTTTTCCTTTTACATTTTTTTTCTTTTCATGTTGACAGTGGTGAGGCTCTGCCTCCCCTGCCTCCCCTGACTCCACGTCACTGCTTTAAAATGAGTCGTCTTGGTATATTTTGTCCAGGTTTTTTTTAGTACATGTTTTTCTTCAGAGGAACTTAGTCCACTCTTAAGCCAACCTGGTCCAGAAAATATGCCACTCTAAAGCAAGGAGTCTCCAACCCTTGAGCCATGACCCACCTCTGGGCCATGAGCCATTCAGAACCGGGCCATGGAAGGGACGGGCATGTGTGTATCCCCACTTGTGCGAACAGCAAGCAAGTGCATGCACGCTTCATTTGTGTGGAACCATCCCCTATCCCCCACACCTGTCCAGAAGGCCAAAAAGTTTGGGGAGCTCTGTTTTAAAGAACAAACGTGACCACACAATTTAAGATAGCAATAGCAATAACACATAGACTTTACAGTGCTTTACAGCCCTCTCTAAGCAATTTTACAGATTCAGTATCTCCCCTCTACAAAAAAAAATTGAGCCTGGTGAGAGTGAACTGCAGTCAGCTGGCAGTCAGCAGAAGTAGCCTGCAGTACTGCATTCTAACCACTGGGCCACGGAGGTTCAAGATAACCTCAAGAACATTCTACCAGTTCTGCCCATATGAGAAGACTTCCAGGGCAAACAATCTGAGTTACCTACAGTTAGATAATCCACAAAACCTGATTAACTCTTTCAGAGCTTTGTCAGACTTGGAACAAGCTAATATTATTCAAAGACTGAATGATTTAAGAGAAACTTTAGTTGCAACACGTAAAGTAGCCAAACCACTAATCAATTTGGTTTTATCAACTACCCAAGGCAATTGTAATAACTTTGAGAGAAGGTTTTCCCACAGGATTTTTTTTTTAAAAAAAGAAAGAAATGAAGCCGGACTGGTGGACTATGGTAAAATAATATCTTTTAACTTTGGTGATCCTATCCTCAAAGTTTAAGGAGGAGCTAGATCAGAAGGACATGTCTGCCATTGCTTTGCATATCTATAAATAAAAGAAAGAGTTAAATTAGACAGAGTTATAGGTTTGACTTTGTTAAAAATGAATTGGAAATCTTACTGTGTGGTAGTGATGAACATATTATTGCTAAGGTCTGGAAAACGTTATTGAATTTAAATTTGGAAAGTGATCATGTAAAGCATTGTATGGTTCAGTAGGCAAGGCATTTTGGATATAATGTAATGCTTGAACAATGGAAGAACATGTGGGAGAAAGGTTTAAAATTTACATTAAATTACAATTTAAAAGAAAATTTCTAAAGGATGATGTTGATATTTAACTCCAGACAAGTTATTAAGGATGTATAAAGGCATTTGAAATGAATGTTGGAAATGTAAATGTAAAGGGGAACTTTTTATCATTTATGGTGGACATGTGACAAAGCCAAGTAATATTGGAGTAGGATTCATATTCTAATCAGTAAATTCTTAAAGTGAATATAAAGATAAAACCAAAAACTTTTCTTTTGGGCTTAATGGAAAAGAGTTGGGGGGGGGGGATTGAACTTTGTTGCTATATATGTTGATGGCAGCAAGACTACTTTATGCACAAAAATGGACGGACATTTCGACCCCAACAATAGATGAATAGCTGCAAAAGTCAATGGCTAAATTGACTGTTTTGATCAAGGGAAAAAACACAAATACTTTTGTTTCTACCAGGAAACCGCTTCTGGATTTTGTGCTTGCCGTAGAAAAAAAAACAAAACTTTGATTTTGGATTTTACTGATTAGATAGATATGTTGTCATAAAAATGGCTAGTTTAAACTGTCATGTAAAGTTGTGGTTTGATGTTAATATTCTATTCTACTCCACCAAAGGGAATCTGAAGTCAATGCCTTTTTTTTTTCTTTTTGGTCCCTAGTTCACACTTTTCCCCCCTTTTCCCTTCCCTATTTTTCCTACTATTTGCTTTTGGATATATTTTTTTTGTATGTTATATTATAAACCAATAAAATTATTTAAAAAGAAAGGCAGAGAGGACTTGTTGACCTCCTGGCTCCCTCTTCTGACTTGTGGAACCTAGATAAGTTGAGCATCAAGACAGATCCTAGAACACATCCAGATTCTTTCACCCTTGTGTTAAAATAGCACAACATTCATAAATACAGAGGATTAAAAAACGGGATGTTGTTTATAATTAAGGGGAAGGTTGTGACTGCCTAAAATCATGGGAAGCACAACTAGAATTAAGTGGTGGACCACACCAAGAACATCAATGGATATTTGCAACCCAACACACCCAATAACTGAATATTCTCCAGCTTTCCAGGCAAACCTCTGCTTTAGGAATCACAGAAAAATATGACAAAGGTAGCACCTAAAGCAGAAAGACCATCATCGCCCAGGCTGAACCCAGCTCCTCTGGCCAATGATATAGACTTGAAACAACAATTTGCCAATGTTCACTATTACATGTGCAAACAATTAAAAAACTACCTGATTCCATAGAGTAGCAAAAGAACAGCAACGGTATGCCAAATTACAACCAGCACCTGTCTAGGTACTGACAGAATTTTGGACTGCATCTCACCTGTAGAAGACTGCATGAGTCATACTATCAAACCACAGACCTCAATACATTGTGAGTTACCCTTCTGGTAATAAACAAGGAAGTTCTATTCAACTACTGATAAGGAAATGTAACTGGATGGAAGAACATAGTGTCAAATGGAGATCTGATGGAATTTCTTCCAAATTCAACATCATAGTACTCCAAGAGACGTGGTTAACTATGAGTGATGAAAATGTTCACCTACCAGGCTGCAAATCATGGTGTCATGCAGAAATTCAAAGCAGAAGGGTAGCCTCTGAGGAAAATATATGCAATTGAGAAGACAGAATTGGGCTGCCCACAGTAGGAACTGACCCTCAGAGAAGACCCCATCTATCTTTTAGATATTCAATTTAAGTATAAATCATCTGAAGTTGTGTTGCTAACTGTACATCTACTTTCCTATTCTTTTCCCCGCTTCTCCCAACATCTGAGTACAATTAGAAAAGATAGTCTTAGAGATAAATATAAAACTTCCCAAAGCTATGTGATCCTATTGGAAGACTTTTATGCTAGTGTGGAAACTTCTTTGCATTATTATGCCCATGCCTGAGGATTATTTATTAAATGGCCCACTCTGGCAAACAAGAGACTCTAAAATGAACATGGTGGTCTCTTAAATTGATCTCCTTTATCTATACCTGCAATCTTCATATCCTAGGAGGCAAAAGTAGTTGAGTGGTGGGTTCCTAACCGGTTTGCTACCGGTTCACTAAATGTGCACAATTGAATGAAAATTAGTCAGAAAAAAGGAGAACAGCTGAGAAGTGGTAATTCAAGCTGCTGCCCCAGATCATCTGGGCTTTGGAAGCTGGAAGAAAGGTAAGTATAACCCACTTAAAAAAAACAACAACAGAGGACCGGTTCACACTCTGTTTGAAGGCAGCACTTCCGGTTCAGAAGAACTGGTCCAAATCAGTAGGAACCCACCTCTGAGGAAGTTGCTTCATATATCACTTTATGTGAAGTGATATATGAGAATACTAGTTTAATGCTAATGCTAGTTTTAATGCTAAATGCTAATTTTTAGAATAAATTCTCCTGATTTACATATGTGTCTCAACAGACACAATCATCTTATTTTCAGACATCCAACTTTACATGATGGAGGATGATGGCGGCCATCAACCAACTGTAGTTAACTTTTATGGCAATTCTTATTTAAGACCATCCTGTACAATACAATAAGAGACTACTTGCTAATTTTGAAGTGAGGCAATATAGGAGGCTCAAGTGGCTTACATGGCAATGGTTGAGGAATTGCCAGCTTCGTGAACTCTGAAATTGCCCAGTCTTTGGTGAAAATACTCAAGACCCAAATGGAAATTTTACCAGGTATACCATCTGTGTTACATGTTTTTTAAAAAATAGAAAAAATGCCAATTAAAAACAGACAGCCCATAAAATCTAATTGGTTCAACAGATTGCTCCCAAGAAAGAAACCTCCACACCAAAGAACCACATCAAGACATCAAACTTAAATGCAATTACAATAGCCACTGAGAAGGCTGAATGCACAGTTGCAGTTTGGTCTGAGCAAGAAAATCAGGAAAATGATTCAGTTTAGTCATATTTTGGAATATAGTATCTAGCATGCTGAAGGAGTGTAAGCTTCTATTTGATATCCCCATCTTAGCTATGTTTTAATACTAACTTATTTACCAACTCCAAAGAGGATCATCCAGAAATGATGACTACTGAGTTTTTGACCCTTGATAATCTCCCTCCTTGGCCACCAGTGTCAGTGACATAAATTAAACACATTATTCAGTCACTGTAACCCAACAAGGCTCCTAGTGAAGTCTTCCTAGTCTCAGAACTTTTCAGGATATATATATATATATATATATATATATATATATATATATATATATATATATATATATATATATATATATATATATATATATATATATATATATATATATATATATATATATATAGCCAGGTATATGTAGATCTGTGTGTGTTTATGTATGTGTGTGTGTGTGTGTATATATATATATATATATATATATATATATATATATATATATATATATATATATATATATACATACATATATACATATATATATATATACATATATATATATATATATATATATATATATATATATACACACACATATATATATATATACATATATACATATATATGTATATATATGTATATATACACATACATATATATATATATACATACACACACACATACATGATAAAGTGGAGCCCACCATTGTATACCCATACACGTGTGTGTTTGTGTGTATATGTATGTATATGCATTATGTATACACCCACACGTGTGTGTGTGTGTGCATGTGTGTGAACTACAAAGTTATGTCCCATAAATATGTGTAGTTCCCATGCACAACAAAAGAAGACAAGGAAGATTCCCAAAATTATAGAACCGATAAGACTCATTTACGATTGTAAGCCTCTCAGAGTTACTTTGAGGTTAAATGGATGGTCAATAAATTTTACAAATAAATAAAAAAGCAGATAGTGTTTAATCTTTATGCTAATTTTAGAACTTCTAAATTATTTGGATGTTCCCATGCCAAAAATCCTTAACAGACACATCAACATCCTTTTGTATTCAGATTATATGGTCCTGATAATCTCAAATAGACCTGAGAAGACAGATGAAGAAATATGGTACCTAATGCACTACTAACTTTTTGAACATTAATAAGATTACATCCAAAGTGGTAGTTCTTGGAAAACAACAGGCCAAATACAATTTGGTTTTTGGATGGGGAGTCTGTAAAACAAATAGATTCTTTCTCATATTTAGGGGTAGTTTTTACAGATGCAGGATCTTGAGCCAACCACTTTAAATGAAGTTCTATAAAGGCAACAGCCATCTCTAAAATGCTAACTAAATTACTCAGTTATAACCACTGAAGCACTCTTTCCCCATTTTAAAAGTCCACAAGGCAAAAATTGTACCAATGCTAAAATGTGACACGGGTAGTCTTATCAAACACTCCCTTACTTGAACAATATAATAGGCATTTAAACTATTTTAGGAACCAACAGGAATACATCTGCAGCAGCAGTAAGCATTGAAATGTAATGGGCACCCATTACGTTAATATTCCAACAGTAATCATATTTTTAATTACTAGTAGAGGATCCTCTTAATGGAACATGATAGACTATCAAAAATGTGTCTGGGCAAGGTAGTCCAGTAATGCATAGATGCCTTTTTAGATTATTCCAACTTCAAGTGAAGCTGATCCCGCCCGGAAGAACGGAAAAAGTTGCCTTCTTTAATACTTTGTAATATTCTGTTTGTTAATATCCGCTATGCCCCCCGTCCCCTCTCAAATGTGTACATAATCTTAACTGTTCTAGAAGGATTGGTTCCATAAGATTGCTATTAATTAGCTTTGAGATTTTATAAGTAGCAAAAAAGGTGTTAGATATAAAGAAGATTATAGGCACTTTTTTCCCCTCAATGTTTTATTGGGAAATTCAATGATATTTGGATTAATATTATCAAAAAGAAAAAAGAAAATAACTCTGTCCTGGAAAGTTTATGAAGGCTGGTTTTTGTTTTGTTTTGCTTTTTGTTTTTGTAAATCTCTTTTATTTTTTTCCCTTGAGGAAGTAAAGCTTTTTCAAAACAAAAACAAAATTGTGTCTGGAAGAATAGATGGACACACTTCAATCTACCATATGGTTTACTCAGCTTCTCCAAATCATCTTACATCATGCCTTCTCAACACAAAATCTTTCCCTTATTAGATATCAGGCCAAAGAAATTGAATATGAACAATATGAATGAAGAATTTTGGATGTTAACACTCAAAATCTTACCTAAAGATAGTTGCTAATATATTGTTTCCTTTTTGTTTTGTATCTCTCTTGATCTACTCTGAGGTTGTCTTTAGCTTTCTATTCTCCTCACGTCCCATGTCTTTCCTTAAGGATCCATCTTTCTTGACCAAGTAGGGATAAGCAACATTCTGAGTGATTATTTTGATGACCTCATAATCACAGACATAAAAATATCCAGCTCATAATATTGCCACTACAGGTAGGCCCTATCTATGAAAGGAAACACACTGCCATTGCAATTATAATATCAGAGAATTCAAAGTTGCATTGGAAAAATTAAGCCAGTTTATAAATAAATTAACTGGATATAATGCTTTTGTTCAAGCAGTATCTTACTTATTCATGTATACATTTACAGTACATATGAGTTATTTTCACTTAATGTTCCTACTTCAGACATCTATTTTTCCAAAGTACAGTTAACTAAAAGAATGGGACGTGGACTAAAATTGAACTATAACAGTTTAAAGAAAATGTTTTTTTTTTTTATTTTACAAGAAATGTACATTGAAATTAATTTGTTGCTCCATCTAATTTATAACTGGCTAAATAATGGCTAAATTGCCATTATCATTTAGCCAAAGTTTAAAATGTTAACCTTCATTTTAATTGGAAAGTTAAATTTTGTATTAAATTGCTAAATTTTAAAGATTTCAACCATCGCTTGATCATAACCATTTTTTCTTCTACCCTTCATTAACATAATGCCAATGTGTACATTTATTTTTTCCTACTGCATCTAATCACTAGGTTTCTATGCACCAGTGATATTCAAACATGAAAAATATTGATTTTAACTCCTGTTCTAATTGATATCCTTAGGTTCATAAATCATTTGAAAGCATGGATTAGGTGGGTTTGAATAAATTAATAAAAGTTACTAATTTAAGCTAAATTAATTTAGGCCACTGCAAAAAAGGTTGGCTTAATGACACAACAGTTAGTGATGTGCAATTCCCTCTAAACCCAGACCATGCAGGTGTTATATTATTGCATTTAAAAAAAAAATATGGAGTCCTTGGTGCTCCCCCAGCTTGAATACTTTTTTACAAACATTTCATCACTTGATAAGCTAACATCATCAGTACTACTGCATGTGTGGTTTGCTCCCAGTTTATATACGGTAGCTTGCTCTGCCAGTATTGGTGGGGTGTCGTCCTCCAAATAACAGATTGCACCCAGTGGTGGGATTCAAAATTTTTACTACTGGTTCGTTGGGCATGGCTTGGTGGGTGTGGTGTTGCTTGGTAGGCGTGGCAGGGGAAGGATACTGCAAAATCCCCATTCCCTCCCCACCCCACTAACCTCCTTTCAAACTTTGTTCTCGTGTGCAAAGGCAACAAAAGAAGACCCAACCAATCAGCTGGAACTTAGGAGGCAGTGAATAGATGGAGGCGGGGCCAGCCAGAGGTGGTATTTTCCGGTTCTCCAAACTACTCAAAATTTCCACTTTCAGTTCTCCAGAACTGGTCAGAACTGGCTGAATACCACCTCTGATTGCACCATTTTATAATATAGGAATTCCTACAGATTTTTTTCACATCCCTAACATTTGTTGTAGATCTAAATTTAGATGCAGGGTAAGTCCAAAACTTAGTATCCATTTAAGATAGACAAGGCCCTTAAATATCTGTTGGCACAATTACTCAAATATCTTCATGAGAAGCATTCGTTCCTCTATTTGTAGAGATTTATTATTCTAGAAATATTCAGCCTCACTGATCACTCTGCAAACAATCTGAGATATATAAATCAAGGATTTTCAAAGTAAACAATATCCGAAATAGGCAATTTGATGTAACGGGATTGCTTCCTCTGGAAATCAAGCTAAGTCACACTTAAAATGGCAAGGGAAAATGCATGCAGCTAAATCAAGATAATTTAGACCCTCCAACAAGATTGGCTCCTAATCCTGACAGTGATGTATGGTCCTTGTGGCCTCACTGCTCTTAAACTAATTCTTCTTGTTCTCAACCTCTTTTAATTTCTATGGATTCCAGTCAATAGCTTACAAACTGCATCTTCAAAATGAGCAGAAAAGATGATTTCACATATTTCCTTCTGGTTAATAACTTGTCTCCTGTTTTGTTTGGTTTAAATAAATTATTTACAAAATATCAATGTGCTTTCTCTGTTTTGTTTCATATATCTTTATCAAATTGTCCTTGAACTAAGAATTTAAATAGTAGATTGATGTTCGTGTTCTTTAAAACTGAATTCCCAAGCCTTGGGGTATAATCATTCAATTCATTTCAATGTTGCTTTGCACTGCATTGCACTGTACTATTTGATTTGGTGCTTGGTTTCTGATATGAATGGAGTACAAGAGAAGAAAATAATAGTTATTGTGCATTGAATATTTTGAAGAGATATTATAGCTCTGTCTATTTTGCAGTGTCTGAGGCAGAGGGAAGATTGCATCTTTACTGGATAGGTTGTTTGAGGTGCTGTTCGCAATTCACTTTGTAGTTTGTTTGTTTGCTTGCTTGCTTGTTTTATTTTTAAGACATCCAGAGTTGTTGGGAGCTGAAGGGACATCTTTACTGTTTACTTTATATACTTTAAATTTGTTGGAGACATTTTAGGAACTCTATGCTGCTTGTGCATCTTTTAAAAAAATAGGAAAACATTTTTGTAGCAATTTAAAATCAAAACTTTGAGCAACACACATTTTTTTCCGCACTGGGAGATAAGTTGAATACCTTCTAAATTATAAAGTATACAGCTGGATTATATATATTCTTCCTAATTTATGTGTGTATTTGCCAAGTGTCAGGGCAATAATCAGGTGTCCAGGCATTTTTTTCCTTTTTTGTATTCAGAGACAATAAGCACACCAGTAAATAGAGGGATTTTAAGCTTTATTATTTGCTCAAGTAAACATTTAAATGTACAACATAAAAAAGCATGTATACTAAGCAAGATGATGCCCTAACTGCCAGGAGTTCCTCAATAATAACAGCAGGGATACGCAATGTGCAGCCAATTTCTAGCTAATAGTAGTTTTTGTTGCAGAAGCTCCTCCCTAATAACAACCCTGCCATTTTTAGTAAAACCTGGCACCATGATTTCATGGTCCTGCTATGATCGGGAGACTGCAAGACCTGATCTTAACTGACTGGCATATGTCTCTGTGATAAGAATCCAAAGTCCGAGACGTTCTCCAAATATGGCTTCCTAGACTCTGCCTTGGCATGCATGTTTCCAATGAAACAGACCGAGATAGGAAGATCATTTTATTATGATTTATTCTGAATATTCTGACTAAAAAATAGAATAGAATAGAATAGAATAGAATAGAATAGAATAGAATAGAATAGAATAGAATTTTTTATTGGCTAAGTGTGATTGGAATTTGTCTTTGGTGCATATACTTTCAGTGTACATAAAAGAAAAAAATACATTTGTCACGAATCATAAGATACAACACTTAATGATAGTGGATTGCCGCACCTCAACTATTTTACTCACTGGGGCTGCAGTAGAAGGTAGGTTTTAGAGCTGTCTTGATACAAACTGTGTGTGAGCTCAGCAAACCAGTTATTACACTGGTTGAACCCACCACTGTATATATTCATTAGGTATTTGATCCTATTTGATCAAATCAATAATAAAGAGTAGCACTTATGCAGTGTGATGGGATGTATAGTGTTAGATATTAGTTCTAACTACAGTGGTTTCCACCAAGATCCTCTGTTCTGGCGGGAACAGAGGTTTAATCCTATTGGTCGAAGGGTCTGACAGCTCCCTATAAAAGGGCTGCTGTCAGACTCAACCTTCAGTGGATTGTTCTCACTTGTTGTATTCAATAAAGAGCGGTTGTTACTGTTAAGCCTGTGTGTGCATCTCCATTACTCAATCTAACATATAGTAAGGAGGTAGATTCACAGGGGGGAGGAAAGGCATCCCAAAATAGTAAGAGGCAACTCAGCGCAGAAGTTGAGAATAAGTTTTATAAGTTTTTGTCTATATGTGAAACAATAAAGAACTCAGCTGGGAAGAATCAGATGCTATTCTTGGTTTTGGCATGGCATGAAGCAATTTATCCCTACTGCAATGCTGTTCTTGTTCATAACTGCTGGTTAACTTAAAATTAGAATTTAGATTAATTTATAAATTCACATTAATTTATAAATAATAAAGTTGGATGCCAGGGCTTAATTTCTTTTGTTAATGCAGCAAATTATTCTAATTATTTTCTAAAGATGATATTTGATTATCTTTATTATTTATATTCACAAGGTTCTGCCAGAATGAAATCTGTACTCTGCTTACCTGCCGGTAAACCTTGTTGAATTTACCAGAAGAGCAAAGAAATGAGCATTAAATCATATACATTCTCCAATATTTTGAAGATATCTATATCTATATATAAATGGCTGTGTGTGTGTGTGTGTGTGTGTGTCTGTGTGTGTCTGTGTCTGTGTGTGTCTGTGTGTGTGTGTGTTCCAGCATAACTCTGGAACGACTCAAGCAATTTCAACCAAACTTAGTACACAAATGACTTACTCTCTGGAAACAAATACTATGGGGGTGATACACCCTAACATTCCTCAGTGTGTGTGTTCTGTTATTATACAGCCTGTTATGCCTTAAAATGGCTTCTACTGTACATTGCAATAGAGTTGCCATGGTAATGGCTTCACAGTACTCCACAAGGAGGCTCCCTCTGATAAAGGGGAAAATCCAACATTAGAAATTATGTTTGGTCCGGACATTTCCCCTCTATAAATAAATACCTGGGCAATGCCGGGTTATCAGCTAGTATTGGTATAAAAGAAAAGGCTCTACAATTGTACAGATCTGCTGCTTTTAAACTCCACAAATACTTTTAATGAAAGATATGGATTTGCGTGGGAATGAAACAATCTTTCCTAAGACACATAAACAAGGAATTAATTATTTTCAGATACAGTGATGGCCAACAACTCTTAACCTTCCTATTTGTTCCAGCTTCATTTCTCTCTCTTTTTTTTTATTATTATTTTTTATTAGTAAAAGAAAAATACAACAGCCAATAGATTGCAAAAGAGAATACAACATCCGTCACTGTTTTGCTTTACATTTGACTACGTTTCGAGACATTTCCATAATAACAAAATCGTTATAGACATCAAAAGTTAAGCATCTTCTTCCCTCCCTCCCTCTTTCCTTCCCTCATTTCTTCTCTGCCACTCCCCTTCCTTCCCTCCCTCCTTCTCTCCTTCCCTCCTTCCTTCCCTCCTTTCTTTTCTCCTTTTCTCCTTCCCTTCCCCCTCCCTTTCCTCTCTCCTTCCCCCCTTCTTTCTCTCATACATTCCCTCCTTCCTTCCCTCCTTCCCTCCTTCCTTTCTTTTTCTCTTAGATTCCCTCCTTTCTTCCCTCCTTCCTTCCTTCCTTTCTTCTCTCCTTTTCTCCTTCCTTCCCTCCCTCCTTCCCTCCTTGCTTCCCTCCCTCCTTCCTACCCCGCTTTCTTCTCTTTCTTCTCTCCTTCCTTCTTTCCACCTCTCCTTTCCCTTCTCTCCTTACTCTTCCTCCCCTTTAACCTTCCCCCCTTCTCCCGATTCCTCCCCTCTTTCCTACTCTTACATTCCCTCCCATTCTTCCTCTGCCTTTCCCTTTCTCCTATTCCTCTCCTTTCTCCTCTCCTTCCTGTCTTTCCTTCTACCCCTCCCTCCATCCACTCTAACCGTTGTTGCATTTGCATATTCTCCTCTACTGAGGACGACCTGGTTCTCTTTTTCTTTCCTTGTTTAAAAAAGGCAAGATTTACAAAATGCGAGATGAAAAGATATTTTCATCTCCCATTGCTCATCTCGCCTTACCTAGAATGAAACTAGGTTGCTAATTCCATGCAGGTAGTTATAACAGATTACCTATCAGCTTTTCAAGTTTTTCCAACGTTGTGGTCTAGCGGAGTTGCTCAACGGTGAATTCTCACCTTTAATACATTTCTACTCTCATTTGTCCCTCAGTTTTTGTATAATGTTTGTTTGAGTTGTTGCTTAAATCATATTAAGTTAGTCAGCTATCTCCTTTTATATCTAAATCTTCACTGTCTCAGCCAGCCATTTGTACAATTTCTCCCAGACTTTATAAAAGTCTGTATCTTCTTTATCGTTAATCCGCATCGTCAATTTGTTCATTTCTGCTAATTCTAAGATTTTGTTCATCACCATAGTGCTAGTGGGGGCATTTTCACTTTTCCAGCACTGTGCGTAAACGATCCTTGCTGCCGTCAAAATATGGACGAGAAGGTATTGATTGGTTTTACATATTTTTTGATCTGTTATCCCTAGTAGAAAGACTTCCGGCTTAAGATATAATTTAATTGACAAGATTTCATTCAGCCATCTTAGCGTTTGCTTCCAATACGCTTTGGCAACCGGACACGTCCACCACATGTGGTAGTACGTGCCCAGCATTGTTTTACATTTCCAGCATTTGGCCGATATTTTTGAGGAAATTTTTGCCAGTCTTGTCGGGGAGAGATGCCAGCAGTAGAACATTTTGTATATATTTTCTTTATAGGCCGGCGATTTTGTCAATTTCAGGTTCCACTCCCAAACCCTTTCCCAGTCATCTAGGTCTATTGTGTGGCCGATATTTTGGGCCCAGGTTACCATGACTTCTTTTACTCTTTCTGCTTCCATTTTTCGAGTCAGCAGGCAGTTGTATATTTTCGAGATTAATTTCTTGTCTGGACCTGTTAAGATTTTATCCAGTTCCTGGTCCTTGTTCTGAAAGCCAAATTGTGCTAGGTCTGATTTGTATTTATTTTGAATTTGAAGATATGGCCACCAATCAATGTTTATTCCCATTTCAGCCAAATTTTCCCTGGAGTTGTTTATTTTGATCATCTAGCAGCTGTTGGTAAATAACAATTTTATCAAAATTTATCAAATTTGGGTATATCAGGGCTTCCGTCGGGGATATCCATTTGGGTAGTTGGATGTAAAATTTCCTTCTGATTTCCAACCAATCCTTAATTAATACCCCTCTTAAATGATGTCTTCTAAAATAATTGTGGACTTTATTTCCCTCACACCATAAGTAATTGTGCCACCCGCATTGCAAGTCGTGGCCCTTTATCGTTAAGATTCTTTTGTTGACTAACATTACCCACTCTTTTATCCACGTTGTTGTTGCTGCTTGATGATATGCTTTCCATTCCGGTAGGCCCATTCCACCTTGGGCTCTTTTATCCTGAAGATGCTTATATTTTATTCTAGGCTTTTTGCCATTCCACACGAAATTTCGTACCATTTTGTCCAAATCATTATAGAATTTTTCTCCTAGTTTGACCGGTGCTGTTTGAAATAAGTAGAGGATTTTGGGCAAGATATTCATTTTAATTACTGCGACTCTTCCCATCAATGATATTTGTAGTTTCGACCAATTTTTTAAATCTTTTTGTATGTTTCGTAGTAGTTTATCATAGTTATCTTCTTTTATAGAAGAGCATTTCGCAGACAGCCAAATCCCTAAGTATTTAATCTTTTTAGTTACCTTTAGTTCCATTGCTTTCTCTAGTTCTTCAATCTGTTTTTTGGGAAAGTTCTTTATAATCATTTTTGTTTTTTCCTTATTTATTTTTAATCCAGCCACACGCCCAAAATCCTCAATGTCCTTCATCAGTTTCGGTCCTGAAATTAGAGGGTCTTCCACAATAAAGACCATGTCGTCCGCAAAGGCCTGTGTTTTATATTGTTCTTTTTTTATAGTCAAACCCCTAATTTCCTGGTTTAATCTTACCTGATTTAGGAGAACCTCTAGCGACATAATAAATAGTAATGGGGAGAGCGGACACCCTTGTCTAACACCTTTTCCGATTCGTACCCTCTCTGTTAGTTCTCCATTAATTATAATGTTTGCTGATTGCTCTGAGTATATAGATTCTATAATCTTAATAAATTTGTCGCCGAATTTCATCATTTTTAGTTGTGTGATTAAAAAGTTCCAATCTAAGTTATCAAAAGCTTTCTGCGCGTCGACAAAAATTAATGCTAGTTGTTTCTCGGATCTTGTTTCGTAGAATTCCAAAGTGTTGATTATTATTCTTGTATTGTTCCGAATGTGTCTTTTTGGGAGAAAGCCATTTTGATCCGGATGGATACTTTGATTTAATATTATTTTTAATCTTTCCGACAATATTGATATAAAGATTTTGTAATCTGCGTTTAACAGAGATATAGGTCTATAATTTTGAACTTTACTACTATCCGCCTCTTCCTTTGGTATTAATAGCAGTTAGACTTATATACCGCTTCATAGGGCTTTCAGCCCTCTCTAAGCGGTTTACAGAGTCAGCATATTGCCCCCAACAACAATCCGGGTCCTCATTTTACCCACCTCGGAAGGATGGAAGGCTGAGTCAACCCTGAGCCGGTGAGATTTGAACAGCCGAACTGCAGAACTGCAGTCAGCTGAAGTAGCCTGCAGTGCTGCATTTAACCACTGCTCCACCTCGGCTCTAAGGTAATGTAAGCTTCCCCCCATGATTTTGGGACCTTACCATTTTGTAGTGCTCATTGAATAATTCTAATAATTTGTCTTCTACAGTATTTTGAAGTTTTTTGTATATTTCCGACGGAAGCCCATCTGGACCAGGTGTTTTATTGTGTTTTTGTTTTTGAATGGCCTTTTTCAGTTCCTCTTGTGTAATTTCCTTATCCAGCATCTCTCTCATCTCCTCCGGCAAGACTGGAAGTTTCTGCTTTATTAGGTAATTTCTGATGTCTTGTTTACTAATTTTGTCCGGTTCGTATAGTTTCTTATAGTAGTTCTGTACAATCTTTTTCTTTTCCCCTATTTCCTGTTTCAAGTTCCCCTCCTCGTCGCTCAATTGTTTAATAGTTCTTTTAACCTCATCTTTTCTTATTTTGTGGGCCAGCCATCTCCCAATCTTATTTGCATGTTCAAAATAGTTCTGCTTCATTCTCTTAATGTTTTGTGCTACTTCCTCTTGAGAGATCAAATTTATTTGGTGTTTGATTAACTCTCCTTTTTCCCTCTATCTAATATTGTCTGGCTCTTTCTGAATCAGCAGTTCTGTCTCTCTTAATTCTTTGTTCAATGTGCTAAGTTTTCCCCTATACATTTTGTTTCTTCTTGTTATATAGGCTATTGATGTTCCCCTCACGACTGCCTTCATCGTATCCCAAACATTTTGTGTTGATGTCTGCTCTTTACCGTTTTCTTTGAAAAAATAGCCCAGTTCCTTTTCTATTAGTTGTACAAATTGTTTCTCTTGTAATATGTTCTGGTTTAATGTCCACCTAGCTTTTATCCTTGACTTCCCTTTCCATTGCCATAAGACTGGGTGATGGTCGGCCCACTTGTTCGTTGTTATTTCAATGTTTACAGTATCCATGAGTAGTTCCGGGTTTGACCAGACCATATCGATACGGGACCAAGAATTATGTGGTTGAGAATAAAATGTGTACTGTTGTATCTTGTCATTCATTGTTCGCCAGACATCATAGAGGTCTAGTTCCTTCACCATATTTGGATAGGCAGTTGGTAGTTTCCTTCTAGTACTTTTCTTGTGTATACCCTTATAATCCATTTTACCATCTACTATTGCATTGAAGTCCCCTAGAATACATATATTTTGCCACTTTATTTCATTTATCCTCTTGTATAGATTTACATAGAATCTTTCTTGTTTTTGGTTTGGAGCATAAATTCCAACTAGTAAAAAATTTTTCCCACCATTCATTATCTCCACCATTAATACTCTACCCTCTTTATCTGCATATATTAATTTGGGGTTCAACCATTCTTTTATATACATCACAATTCCCCTTTTTCTAGTTTGTGCTGACGAGCAAAATGTTTTACCTAATTTTGGACATTTCAACAGGTTATTATATTTCTTTTTAATGTGGGTTTCCTGAAGACAGATTACATCTAACTTTTGTTTCACTAGATCCAACAGTACACGTTTTCTTTTGGAAGTTATGTTAAGACCATTTATATTTGCTGATAGTACATTCGTTTCCCATTCCTCAATTCCTTTACAAGTTGTTCGCTTTGAGGGCACCTTTAGATCTTGTCTCAATTGGTGACCTTGCTCTTGAATCTTCTCTGCCATATCTCTCTCGCTCTCTGACCTCTCCCGTCTCTTGTCCCTCCAGTTGAGTTTCAGTTGTAATATCCTCCTGTCTTAAGGTTCCTTCTTTATTAAACCTCTCTTCATCTGCTAGTAAAAGTTCCTGGAATTCTTGTGCTTTCTCCAAGGTATCTATCCGGTACTTCTTTTCCCTCCATGTTATTAACATTCCTTCTGGAAGGAGCCATCGGAACTGGATTCTATATCTGTTTAATTGTGAGGAGAGGAAGTTATATTTCCTTCTCTTCTCTCTAACTCTCCGGGGAATCTGCTTTAAGATGAGAATTTCTTTACCTTTATACGTTAATGAGTCCCCTCTTATTGTGCTTAGAATGTCCTCTCTCAGTTGTCTTCTCAGCACCCTTACATGAATCTCCCTCAGAAGTCGATGGCGTCTCGCAAAGCTTGTATTGATTCTATAGACTTCGTCCAGTTCGTTAATGACCTCGTTTTTCGGTCTGTCAAGAACTAGTCCCAAAATTTCTCCAATCAACTCCCGGAGATTTTCATCTCTTGCTTCCTCCACGTTTTGTAGTCTCAAATAATATGCTTTACAAATCTTTTTATTTCCATTTCATTCTATACAATCACATGTTTACTGTGCAACCGAGGCATATAACATTGGGTAATAAACACAGCCCTCACTTTTATAGAAAATGCCCCCTACAATACAAACCCAATATACCGCCTTAGCCCACCATACACCCTCTTTCATCCCACTCCAACTTTCATTCTTCCTTCTCTCATACCCCTCTACACCTACTTCCCCTCCCTCTCTATCTAACCCTAACCCTATCACTCCCTCTCTTAATCCATTCCCTCCCTTCCTTCTCCTCCTCCTCTCTCTCACCCTCTCTACTCTCCTTCTTCTTTCACTCAGCTCCTCCCTTCGGTATACTTCTATTACCTTCCAATATATTCAGTTTGTTCTGTTTTGACACTAACATTAAAAAAAACCACAGTATACAAGTGCAATCATGCTTTAAAATTTAACACATATTATATTTTCCCCCTCCCCCCCTCCCCCTAGATCCCCACCTCCCTTCCTTCCCCCCGACTTCCCAGAGCCCATACATGGTATAACTTTTTGACAATCACAGTCTAAAATATCTCTACATTGAACTCAGCTTCTTGCTGTTACCCAAATTTTTGACAGTTTAAGTTATTACTAATTTTAAGCATAAGCTATCTGGAATTTCTTAGTCCCGTATTTGCTTTGTATATAATCAATCCATTTTTTCCAGTCTCGTTTATACCTCTCATTTGAATGTTCTTTAAGATATGCTGAAATTTTTGCCATTTCGGCTAAGTTTGTAACCTTCAAAGTCCATTCTTGAATTGTAGGCAGGTCTTTCTTCTTCCAGTATTGCGCCACCAAGAGTCTTGCTGCCGTTATTAAGTACAGAACCAAATTAATCTCTACTGCTACAAAGTCAATACATATACCTAGTAAAAACAGTTTGGGAGTGAATTTTATTCTTTTTTTGAAGATATTTTGCAGGATCCACCAAATTTTTATCCAAAATACCTTAACATTACGACATGTCCACCATATATGAAAATACGTAGCATCAAGAGAACCACATCTCCAACATTTAGGCTGAACATTTGAATACATAGAAGCAAGCTTTTTGGGATCTAAGTGCCATCTATAAAACATCTTATAAAAATTTTCTCTCAAATTTTGTGCTTGTGTAAATTTTACATTTCTTACCCATATTTTTTCCCATGTGTCCAGCATTATAGGTTCTTCAATATTCTGAGCCCATTTTACCATACAATCTTTAACCATTTCGGTTTCTGAATCCATCTGTATTAATACATTATATATCCTCTTTATGTGCATTAAACTTTGATCTCTTATTTGTTTAAACAAGTTATCCTCAGCTATTACAAAACCTATTTTTTGGTCTATTTTCCACCTGGCCTGTAGTTGGCCATACTGAAACCACGTTTGAACTACCTTCTCTTTTTTAAGTACCTCTAAGGATTTTAATTGCAACACCCCTCTTTCTGTAATAAGAAGTTGTCTATAAGTGGTTCTATCGTGTTTTTGTTCTATATTCATATTTTCAATTGCATGTCTAGGAATTGCCCACATGGGCAATTTGTCATTTAGTTTATGTTGATATTTTTTCCAAACCCGCAATAAGGCATTTCTTAAAATATGATTTTTGAAATTCTTATCCAGTTTTTTGTTAAATAACAAGTAAGCATGCCAACCATATACCAAATCATGTCCCTCAATATTCAATATTCTGTCATTGGTTAAATGGATCCAATCACTAATTGCAGATAATGCCACTGCATCATAATATAATTTTAAATTTGGTAATTTCAATCCTCCTCTTTCGCGTACATCTTGTATTATTTTCATCTTTACCCTCGGCTTCTTTCCTGCCCATACAAATATGTTGATACCCTTCTGCCATTCTAAAAGATTCACATCTCTTTTGAGTATTGGTAACATTTGAAACAAAAATAAAAATTTTGGTAAAATATTCATTTTCACTGCCGCTATCCTTCCCAACAAAGATAAATGCAGTTTCTCCCACCTTTTCATCTCCGTTTGTATACTATGCCAGAGTGGTTCGTAATTATGCTTGTATAATTTCCCATTTGAAGTTAAAATATTAACTCCAAGATATTTGACTTTTTTAACAACCTCACATCCTAACATCACTCCCAATTCTTCCTTCTGTTTGGTATTCATATTCATTGCTAATATTTTGGTTTTTCCTAAATTGATTTTAAATCCAGAGACTTGACCATAATGATTAATCGTATTCATTAAAACCTTACTGGATTCCTGCGGTTGTTTCAATATTATAACCAAGTCGTCCGCAAAGGCGCGGACTCTGTATTCTTGCTGTCTGATCTTGATCCCTTTTAAAGCATCCAAGGCCCGTATCTTATTCAGCAATACTTCCAAAGTTATAATAAACAATAGTGGGGACAAAGGACAACCCTGTCTTGTACCTTTTTCTATTTGAAAGGAATCTGTTAAACTTCCATTAACTATAATTTGGGCTTTTTGCTGCTGATATATTGCACCAATTGACCTTAAAAAGCCATCTCCTATCTGCATTTTTTGCAGTATCTTCAACAAGAATTGCCAATTGACTCGATCAAAGGCTTTCTCAGCGTCCAAAAATATGAATGCGGCAGGGATTTGATTATTCTTTCCCAAGTATTCTAAAGCATTAGTAATTAACCTGACATTGCTCTTCATCTGTCTGCCCTGTATAAAACCTGTTTGGTCAGTATGTATCAGTTGTTGGATAACCACCATTAACCTATTTGCTAATATTTTAGTAAAAATTTTATAATCTACATTAAGTAATGAAATAGGTCTATAATTTTTCGGCTGTGTAAGATCTTGGTCTTCTTTGGGTATCAATGATATGAACGCTGTCTTCCATGAAGGGGGCACTTTACCTTCCGATTGAATTTTATTAAATAATTCTCTAAGAGGTTCTACCATTTCTAACTGTAAGTTTTTATAGTAAACAGCTGTTAAGCCATCTGTACCTGGTGCTTTCCCTAGCTTTAATTGTTTGATTACCTGCAGGATTTCCCCAGAGGTTATTGGTTGGTTCAACCTATACCTATGTTCTTCGCTAACTAGGGGGATTTTCTCTTTATCTAAGTATTTATTTATGTCTAAGTCCCTAATTTTGTCCCCTTTATACAACTCTGTAAAAAATTCTCGAAATCCCTTTTGGATCTCTTCCTGCTGAAACACTTCCTTCCCTCTGTAACACAATTTGGATACATTTCGAATTTTCCTTTTTTTCCTAATTTGATAAGCCAACCACCTACCGGGTTTATTTACAGAAAGTATTATGTTTGGCATATAATAAACTGGTGGCTGCCTGGTCAGAGATCAGCATATCAAATTGAGATTTTAATATGGAAATTGCTTCTTTAGTCTTTGTATCACCTGGGTTCAATATTAATTCCTGCTCTTTCCCTTTAATTTCCTCTTCCAATTCTTTACGTTTTTGCCCTTGTTTATGTCTATGTATTTTGTTTATATTTATCAATACTCCTCTCATATAGGCTTTGCTTGCATCCCATACATATTCCATAGGTGTACCCTTATTCATGTTAAAAACAAAGTATTCAGATAACAATTTTTTACAATCATTAACATACTTTTCATATCTGAATAAATTTTCATTCAGCCTCCAGGACCTTCTTGCCTGAACTACCCTTCCCAGCTCCATCCAAACTGGGTTATGATCCGAAAGGACTCTGGCCGTAATCTTTGTCTTCTTCACCCTAGAAAGTAAATCATTAGTAATTAATATAAAGTCGATCCTTGAAAAAGATTGATGTCTGTCGGAAAAGAAGGTAAAGTCATATTCTTCTGCATGCCTTTCACGCCAAACGTCTCGCAGTTCGAAGTCGTCCATCATGTCAAAAAAGGATTTGGGTAGTTTAGCTCGGAATTTAGTATTCGGGCGAGATGTCTTCTTATCTCTTTTGGTGTCAATCACGCCATTCCAATCACCCAATAGTATGCACGACTTAAAGTCCCACTGTACTAATTTAGCATGGAGATTTCTATAAAATCCATCTTGTTGTTGATTAGGAGCATAGATTCCCAAAAGCAATGTCTTTTTCCCTTCTAAGATTAAATCTAATGCGATATATCTTCCAAAGGGATCTGCTTCGATTAGCTCAGCTTTAATGTCTTTCCTTAAGTATACTACTATACCATTTTTTTTTCCGTAGCAGAGGTCACAAAATGTTGACCAAGTTTGGGATTGAACAGATATTTTTGATCAGTTATTTTGATATGAGTTTCCTGCAAACAAATTATGTCGTTCTTAGATTGTTTAAGATAATGAAATATTTTCTTTCTCTTCTGTGGAGAGTTCAGTCCATTAACATTCCATGTCAAAATCTTAGTTGTCATTTTTGGTTGCCTGAAGCTTTTTTAGAGCCTCCCGCATGGCCTGTCTCACCTTGGGTCTAGCTCCTCCCACAGCTTCTGAGCATGTTGCTGTAGCTCCTTGGTCAATGACCGAAGATTGTAGGGATTGTTGCATTATGGCTTGTTTTTCTGTTTGTCTGGTGGTCATATGGTTAGATCTTTGTTCCTTAACCCCTTGCCCTTCCGGGAGGGGGAGATGATACGTTTTGTCTGGTGATTGTGTAGTTTGCTGTTTCTCTTGTCCTGCTCGTGGTTTTTCTCCATATCCCGATGGTTCAGGGTGCCCCACTTTCAAAATCTTATGATAGAAATCTCAAGCTTTCCATACAGAGTTGAGACGATATCTTTGCTTATCAAATGTAACTATAATGCCAAACGGGGCATCCCATCTGTACTGTATCTGGCGCTTTCTGAGCTCTTCCACCAAAAAAGCATAATCTCTTCTGGCTCTTAGCATTTGAGGTGGTATCTCTTTCAAACCATCAAATCCTGTCCGCCAATTTGAAGCTTGGTATTGTAGGACTCTTGTAATATCTTATTTCTGGATTCTCTTGTAACAAAATATATTACCACGTCTCAGGGGAGTTGCTTTTGTTTTGCTGCCCAGGAATTGACGCGAAATTTTTTATCAATCTGCCAATCAAAATTGGATCCCGGTCTTCCCACCAGACAGTCAAAGGCCTCAGAAAACATCTGCTTTAAATTCTCCTGTCTCTCTTCGCACAGCCCCCTAACTCTTAATGCAAGTTCCATCTGGTTATACTGTATCATAATCATTTGTTTTTCAGTATTTTCAACTTTTCGTTCCACCTCTTCGGTTTTAGATGTCAAATTAGTTTTAGCTTCATTGAGAATTTCTAAGTTCTCTTCCATTCCAGAAATATATTTTGTCAGTACGTTTACAATTCCCAACATATCATCATTCATTTTGGTAATCTTGGTATCAAATTTATCATATGAGACTTTTATCTCATTGCTTATCTCTTTCCTTATTTCATCTCTGAACTCTCTGAGAGCTTCCAAATTCTGTTCCCTTGATTCTCTAAACATTTCCAACAAAAATTCTTTTGTTAATACATCTCCACTAGGGGGCATAGAAGGTGGGGGCTGTGACTTTATGCCAGGTATGGGAGAAGCAGATTTAGGAGGTAATTTCGCAGGATTCGATTTGGAAGCCATAATATAATCAAACCACTATGCCGAGAAGACAAAAAAAATTCTCCCTTTTTTGCCAAGAATTTTATGGAGGATTTCAAAGGGCTGGCATTACGCCAAAACAGTTCAGCAAAACAAAACAAAAAACAGAGAAAAGCCCTGTTCGGAATGTCTCTGTGTCAACAAAGGGCCTTTAATTAGATAAGCGAGAGTCTTCAAAGGGAATAAGGCTAATTAGAAAGGCTGCCGAAATGTACCATCATTGCAAATACAAAGGCTGGAGAATCGCCATCTTAAAAACTTTTTAACACTGAAGCTTGAGTTTTCCTAAAAAAAAACAGACGTAAAGTTCTCAAATATGAGCTCTGCTTGTATTAACTTCATAAGAAAAAAAATAATTTCAATAATTTGTCCTAAGAGGGGGTTCTTGGCCTTGTGCCGTTAATACAGCAGAGAAATCTGGCCGGAGATGACTCAGCTTAAAAACAAACAACCCCCCCCCCCCTCTCATTTGCAGCAGAAAAAAAAGCTACAAACTGCAAGGAAAAGTTCTTACCGGCTGAGACGCTCACTACAATCTTCTTATCTGAAGTTTGAGTTATCTAAAGGGTGTTTAATTAGATAATGAACCAGAAATCTGGGAGCTGCTCAATTAAGCCGCTGCTGACGGCCAAGTCCCTCCCCGGAAGCCCCAGTCTCAGATAATATGCTGATCGTTCTAATTCTAGGTGAAGGATGGCCTCCTCCAGGTTTGTGTTTATAGATTCCAGTTTATCCTCTGTTTTGTCTATTCTTTTTTCCGCTATTTCCGTTCTCTCCTTAACATTTTGGATTTCCTGTTCATTTCTTGACAACGCTATTTGTATAGCCCCTATACGTTCCTCAATCTTTCCCATATTATTTTTAACTTCACGCATTTCATTCTTTACTCCCTCCAGGCCTTTGGTGACGTTTTCACTCATCTTCAGTATTGCCTCCTGTAGAGAGTCCATTGTTACCTCCTGGCCTTGTGAAGTTGAGGTTGTCTTATCTCCCATCTGCCTGCCCTCAGGCAACTTTTCCCTCACCAGGGTGGATAAAGGAGTTTGCTTTTTGCTCCCTTTGGTTAAAGTTACTGTTCTTGTTGCCATTTAAGTTAATTCGGCTCTCCCCCTTTGAACTGTAAATCTAGTACCTTCTGGTTGCTGTTTAAGTAATTATACAGTACCCGAAGGACAAGCAAGGTAGTTAAACTAGCGCAGAGCTATACAGTATAGAATCAAATAGTTCTGTAATATTTGGGAGGGGTCCACTAGCTAGAGAGAAAACGTTTCAGCGTGAAGAGTCAAGAGACGGGAGAGGCCAGAGCTTCTGAAAGTGTTTAAGAGCTCACCCATCAATCACTTCCTATTGTCAGTATAATATCGCCCTTCTATTGTCTCTATCTGTAACTTGGCACAGCCTCATCAGAGTTTTAAAGTTGATTCAAACCCTCACAACTCACAAGTCTTTTTCCCTTTTTTCCCACGAAGAGGGCAGATCCAGCCGACTGTCTTTCTCTTCTCCGTCTCGCCCACCGTTAATCCTCCAGATTTAGATATTCCAAAGACTCAGTCCTTCTCTATCCGCTCCGCCACTCGGCTCTCTTAGATCTTTCCTGTCTGTCTTTACTGGCTGCTTCAACTAAATGCGCCCACACACGTATCCGTGCTCATAACAGTTAGGTTATTAATCTCTTCAAATTTAGGCTTTTAAGTCAAGGTCTTTACGTTTGCCGTCTTTCAATCCACAACGTTCCCTGCAGCTGTCTTTCCCTTCCTTGTTGAGGGCTGGCAGTCACGTCTTCTGGTCGGCCATTAATCAGCCGACCTCTTTTGCATGCGATCTGAGGGAGCCTCTCGCTTCGTGGGGGGAGATCGCCTTTCTCCCTCCACTGCTCCGATGCTTCCCCTCTCCACAGGTCCTCGCACCTCGAAGGGACCTTGCCTACTACGGCCATGCTCGTGCAAAGACCAGGCGAACCGAGCAGAGGATCTGTCGGCAGCTCGCTCCGGCACGACGCCAAACCGGAAGTCAGCAGCTTCATTTCTCAGTCCCTGCCTTCTGTTCACTAAAATGGAGGCTGAAGAGATCTTGTCATAGTATGGGGTACTTAACAAATTGAGATGGGCAGTTAGCCTCATGTTGTCTACATGCCTAGCCATTTCCTTTTCAGCTACATCTTGATATTTTCATGAAGAACAACATATCATATGACAAGTTCTCCAATCACAAAAGGGTATGTCCTGTCATCTGTAACTCAGGAGCTGCTTCTGAAATTTTCCTCCTGAAATTGTCCAGGCAGAATGTCTTCCAGTTCTTGTAGAATTTATCTTATGAAACCTTCCGTGAAATCTTCTACCAACAGGTATGGCTTTAATGAAGGATTGATTTAAATGATTCATAAGTTGCCTACCTTGTAGCAGTTAAACCCCTCCCCCCAACAATCTGCTGAAGGCAGGAAGAAAGAATGTTTCCCCCTTCTAACTGGGAACCTATTGAAGCATTTAAACTTGTAAATGCTTGCATTTTTAGAAAGAGTTTATAGATAATCAATATCCATACAGGTGCAGTAAAAATGCTAAAATATAAGTGTTTGGAAGAACAGACCAGTCACAAAATAATTCTCCCACTTCCAACATGTGCTCCTGTGTTGGTCTTCATGGGTCAGGTCCTGTCAATGTTACTAAGTACCCCAGACCAGGAAATCAACTCCATGGGAAAGCTAAAACCGTTTTTATTGAAACTGGCTATAATAATAGAATCTTACATGTCTGACTGTGCTGTAGATTGCTTTCTTCCTTCTTATAGTTGAGTAAATCAGGGAGGCATCTGTCCAAGTCACTTCCAAACACTATTTGGATGATCTGGATTTTTACACGCGCGCGCGCACACACACACACACACACACACACACACACACACACACACACACCCTTCAATTCCTTTTGCCCAAGTAGCAGTTCCTATCTCAGCAAAGGTCACCTTACTTTTACTCTCTATGGGTCCACAATTTGCTTTCTTCTCTCCCTTTCATCCTAGTAGCTTCCTCTTCTGAGGAGTTTGTCATTCCAAACTCCTGCTCAGCCTGTCAAGATAGGAGGTGAAACATTTCAGTCCACTGTTGCACTGGTATCCTTTTGCTCCTTCATCAATGTTAGTCAGGAGGAGAGGAGGGAAGAGGGAGAGAGGGTTAAAAATCAAGACAGGGGTCATGGAAATGCAATTGAACTTTGTCTCTTTGTATGTGCATGCAATGGCAATGCACGTTCAAAAATAGATGGGACTTTGATCATGCTGCTGCCAACGGCCTTGGAATGCTTTTGACCCCACACCAAGATCTGGCTTTTTCATAGCTTTTCTCTTTTACTTCTTGCTCAAAAGTAGTGTTTCAGCCTGTAAGGGAGTACCCTGGCCTGCTAGTTTCAAATGTTCTATCTTCTTTCCCTCTTCTCTACTTCTCCTTTGCTCTATAACAGATCTTCTATAACAGTGATGGCTAACCTTTTTGTCATTGCCCATAATGCAATGCACATGTGAATCCCCCGTGTGCCCTCCATGAATGCATGTGTAACCCCCCTGTGTGCACCCAAGTCCCCACACATTCACAAGTAATCCCCCATGCATGCCCTGCATCAGTGGTAGGTTCCGGATCTCGTTCCAACTGGTACAGTTGGAACGGACCTGGCAGCATCCACATGGGCGCACGCCGCATGCGCATGCATCTTAGCGCCTCTGCAAGCCTCTGCAATGCTCCAGATGCTCAGTGGAGTGTTGCACAGATGCTGTACACACCATGCACGTGCGCGGAAGCACCGAAGACTTAACAGACTGGTAAAGAGCTTGGGCAGGTGGGCCCTCTGGAGCACCATACCGGAACAGTATCCAGTGCTCCGCGCAGGCTCCGGTATGCCCGTACCGGGGCATACAGCCTGCAACCCACCACTGCTCTGCTTGCACCCCACCCCCTGCACATGATCAGGAGAAAACCAGCTGACTGGTGGGAGACTCACGCGCGTGCGCGATGGAGCTGAGCTGGGATAATGGCTTGCCGGCCCGCAAAGAAGGCTCTGCATGCCACCTGTGGCTTGCATGCCATAGGTTCACCATCAGTTTCTGAGACACCTTTCTTTGGGACCTCTCACAAATTGGTGTTCTTCTCTCCATCCTATTCCCCCTCCCATTGCCTGACCCTTAGCTGGATGACCCTATCTCTTCCCAAACCCACTTGTCAAATTTGCCTATCGTCTCCATACCTCTGAGAATCCCATTTGCTTCATCCTGCAATTAAGAACTTTTAACTTTTTCTGCCTTGCACGAGTTTTATTGAAAACCATTGGGTTGCACCGACGGCACAATCAATGGGTTGGCCTTTAAAATGCCGTAAGATTTTCCATTGTTTTCTTAACAGCCCATTATTTTGTCTTGATTTCTACCATCACAACACAGTTTAACTTTTCGATTTTAATAGATGCCCTTCAGGCTCATGAATGAAGCCCTGGTATGTAATTAAGTTTTTTTTCTTTCCAACTAATTTTTTCTTTCCAACTGTGAGGCTTTCCTACTAGAGAATAAAATATGCCTGCTTTTGTAGAAAAAGCTTGACAACTCAATAGACAGGAATGAAAACTTGTCTATTGAGTTTTTAAATCCTCATATATCAGTACAACATCTATACCTTCCTAGAAGGCTTTTGTTACTATGTTGAAAAATAAAGAGTCTATTTATTTCGCTTTGTGATTTCTCTTCTTGAGTTGAATTAGACTGGAGAAATGAAGGAAGCAAGGAAAGGATATTTTTCCCTTTCCTGTTTAAACATTTTGCCTCAAAATTGCCTATGTTTGCATGTAGAGAAAAATTAATGTCAAAGCTATTCCGAGGAGAGAGGAATGATAGCCCAAACTTTAAAATATGATGGATATTTTAAAGCTGTTGGTTAATATATTTGGATTACATGAATGGCACCGAAATATTTCACCACCAAGAATAACAGGAAACTGCTAGCTTTTAACAAAGTATTAGATGAAGAGGTTTGCCAAGGGAACTGATAATCAAATTTGAATTGATGGCATGAAGGAAATCTGATCTGCAACATTATCTGTAGCTTAAAGCAGCACAAATGAAATAAGTGTAAAAAAAAAAAAAGCTTTGGCAAGTCTAATATCCTAGGGTTTGGTTGCTTTAAAATTATGCCCTGGGAAAGCTCTCATTCAGCCCTAGAATAGTATAGCAATGCAAGCAAAGCCTCTTCATGGTTAAATACAGAGCACAAATGAGATTTTATGATAGGAGATAAAACTTCCACCATAGATTTTGCATAGCAACCCAAAGCTCTTTTTCCCCCTCTCATTTTACAATGATTTTCACTAACATAAAATTTGTGGCCTGTTGAAATGGCAGCTGAAAATTGAGTCCCCTGAATAGAATAGTTGGTTTATTTTTACAATACAGGCTAATACATTTATACTCAAATATAAATCTTACTGGGATTAATTGGGTTTATTCCCAGGAAATTAGCCACTTATTTTTCTGTCCAAACTTCAATCTTTTGCAAGTAGTTTTTTGAAAGCTAATACACCAATCTTTGGCAAGATTAAAACCAGCTATGGCTAGCCATTGTCCCTGTCATATGCGTCTCTTTTTAACACCTTACTTCCTGTTTTTAATTTTTGGAAAGCTATTTTTTCTCCACCTCAATTCTAGGAAAAGGCAATTCAGTTGCGAGATAATGGGTAGATCTTGTTATTCATGGAGACTGTATTTAAAATTGCAGAATTTCAGATATCCCCTTGGCTGTAAAAGATTTGGGGAGTGTGTCTTCTTTCTCTTCTTTGTTATTCACAAGATAATCTTCATTTTTAATTCTATCAGCTCCTCCAGATGGTATTGAAGGAAGTTCTTCACCTCCATATATTCAAGGCCTTCTCATCAATTGTTTGCAGAAGATTGGTGTCAGATTTGGATTATTCCTACCACGATTACTTATTCCTTTCCCCGTGTGTTTACTCTGGCTTTCATGAATAGAACCAACTCAATCTGTCCAAACACAGTTGTAAGAAGCTCTTTCCCCATAGATCAGGGGTGTCAAACTGGCAGCCCATGGACCAGATGCATCACGTGCAGGCCACACCCACCTCAGCTCTGCAAAAGGGAAAAACATTGCAAAACGTCATTGCAACATGATGCAGCGAGTTTGACACCGGTGCCATAGAGGCTTCCTTTACCAAATGAAGATGTACCAACTCCCAGTATCTACTAAACCTGTAACAGTGACCCCTTTAACTTTTGCTGAGATCATATTTTTTTCCACCAGAGGTGCTTCCATTATTGCAAACAATCCTCCCTCCCCACTCCCGTCTTAAGTTTTACTATCTTTTAACAAATCCCTACTTTCCTCATAGTTATAACAACTCTGGGTCTGGCTTCCTAATGTCTTCCTTTGGTCTGGGGAGGAGCTAAAGGCTTCTTTACTTCACCTTTAATCTTTCCAGCACCTTAGAATTCTGACATTGGAAGAGGTTTTTTCATTCTTTCTCCTATATTTTTCTTCCAAACATGCTCTGATCTTTTGGTTGCCATGCAGCCTCAGCCAGTTCTATGCCCTTTGAACGGCTTCTGCATGGTGTTCTTTCAACCCAAACCTCACTTTAGTAGGCAGTACCTGTAGACACTGTTCTAAAATTACTTCTTCTACCACTTTTTCTTTGCTCCTTTCATCTGACCTAGACCATTTCCTGCCTACATTTTCCAACCCTGCCCACAATTCATGAATCCCTTTCATGCTTGTTGTAGCTCTGTCTATAAGTGTAAGGAGTGACATATCTGTACAGGGTTATCTCTTTAACATGGGATTAACTCATTGCTTCTCTTGCTAGAAGACTACAAGCTCTCAAAGCTTTTCCCATTAAACATGGGGCTACTCTGGTCACCCATTAATTCAACACTTTCAAACTTGGTAAGATAGCCTTATACATCTTTTTTCCTGTGACAACTTAGGGATTTTATGTCTTTAGGATCACCTTCCCTCTCTATATCTGCCCTACCTTTCACTTATAGTAAGTGAAGTTGCCCAGCTCAATAAATGATCAGTTTTAGCTGAAAAGTGTTTTCTATTTGCGCATATACACACACTGAGTCCACTTTCATGCAAAAACTCCATTCTCACCTATCTGCAAATAGAATTTTGAGCAGCTAACCATACCATAAACAGACTTTCATCAGAAGGCAGTGAGTGCCACAAGTACAAATGCCAGTATGTGTTCTTCAGTGAGTGTGGGCAGATTGTGGTTGCTATCGCTAATGTTAAGCTACTTATTTTAAACATTCAGAGATATTTCAAATGGGCCTGCTGATTTTCAGGCTGACCTCTACCATATGGGAGGCTAAGAACTGACCTGCATAAAGCTGCTTTTGGTTTGGCTTTAGTTATGGATTTCAGAGAATATTATTATACTTTACAAGAGATAATTTTCTCTTAATTTTAATAGATGCCCTTCAGGCTTCTATTAAAGGTGGCGCAGTGGTTAAAAGCAGCACTGCAGGCTACTGCTAGATCAGCAGGTCAGCGGTTCAAATCTCACCGGCTCAGGGTTGACTCAGCCTTCCATCCTTCCGAGGTGGGTAAAATGAGGACCCAGATTGTTGGGGGCAATATGCTGACTCTCTGTAAACCGCTTAGAGAGGCCTGAAAGGCCTATGAAGCGGTATATAAGTCTACTGCTATTGCTAAGTCTACTGCTATATTAATCTAAGAAAAAGAAGCAGTATAGGTTCTGATCAATGCACACTTTTGACAATTGACAAGAACAATATTCTCCAACAACGAGAACTGCACTGAGCTGCCTCTTTTTCTTTCTAACAATTAATCCAGGCAGGAGGTGAATCTATCATTTTACGCCTCTCCAGGTTAAATACTCTGTTGACTTCTCACTGCTGGATATCAATTTTGGCCCTCTGCTCAGTCTCTCTCTCTCTCTCTCTCTCTCCATAACATTAACTTTAACTTTAATAAGATTTGTATGCCGCCCACTCCCATTAGGACTCTGGCCGGCTCACAACAAAAGTAAAAACATATAAAAAATTTTAAAATACAATTGTTAAAATTAATCTATCATCCATTCAATCAAATGGGGCTGGATATTCATCAACAGCTCCATTCCTGCCGGAACAGCCAGGTCTTGGTTGCTTTACGGAAGGCCGGGAGAGTAGTGAGGGTCTGGATCTCGGCGGGTAGCTCATTCCACAAAGCCGGTGCAGCTACAGAGAAGGCCCTCCCTCGGGCAGCCGCCAACTGGCATTGTCCGGTCGACGGCACCCGGAGGAGGCCCAACCAGTGTGATCTTATTGGTCGTTGGGAGGTGAATGGCAGGAGGCGGTCTCTCAGGTTGCCAGGTCCAATACCATGTGGGGCTTTAAAAGCAAGTCCAGAGACCAATGGGGAGCCAGTGCAGCTCGCGGAGGATAGGTATAACATGGGTGTATCTAGGTACACCCATTATCACTCACGCGGCTGCATTCTGGACCAACTGCAGTCTTCAGGGGCAGCCCCATTTAGAGTGCATTACAGTAATCCAGTCTTGAGGTGACGAGGGCGTGAGTGACCATTCAAAGTGCCTCCCGGTCCAGATAGGGCCGCAACTGGTGCACCAGGCGAACCTGGGCAAAAGCCCCCCTGGTCACAGCCGATAAATGGTGTTCTAACGTCAGCTGTGGATCCAGGAGGACACCCAAATTGTGGGCCCTCTCCGAGGGGTGTATAACCTCACCCCCCCAGGTTAAGAGGTGGAACGTCTGGACCATCCTTGGGGGGCAACATCAATAGCCACTTGGTCTTGTCTGGATTGAGTGCAAGCTTGTTCGCTCCCATCCAGACCCTGACAGCCTCCAGGCACTGGCACATCACTTCAACTGCTTCGCTGAGTTGGCACGGGGCGGACAGATACAATTGAGTATCGTCTGCATATTGATGGTATTTGATCCCGTGCCAGCATATGATCTCACCCAGAGGCTTCATGTAGATATTACATAGGAGGGGGGACAGGACCGAACCCTGCGGCACCCCATATTTGAGGGGCCTAGGGGTCAATCTCTGTCCCCCAACCAACACCGACTGTGACCTGTCCGAGAGGTAGGAGGAGAACCACCTTAAGATGGTGCCTCCCACTCCCACCTCCCGTAACCGTCGCAGAAGGATACCATGGTCGATGGTATCGAAGGCCGCTGAGAGGTGTCGTGACTGGTGGAGCACCCGAAACCCTTCTGGGCACATTTCAGTGAGGGGGACTCCTCCCTCATGGCCCAGCCAGGTTTCGGTAATACATGCCAGGTCGGCCCCTCATCCAACATTAGGTCCCGGACGAGGGGAGCTTTATAAACCACAGACCTGGCATTTAGTAACAGCAGCCTGAGACCAGGGCCCTGACAACTCTCGCCATCTGGTCCTGGAGTGGAGCTAACAGGGCCAGAAGGGGGATCGCTGTAATGTAGCGAATCCTCCTTCCCCGGTAATGGCTAGCCCTATAACTTCCGTCAAACCTGCCTCTCCCAACTATGACCGGAATGCACCGGCCCATCCCCACACCCGTAGGCTCCACTTCCCCTCCCATGGCCTCCGTTCTCCCTGGCAGGCCATTCATACCACCCATTCTGGGACGAGAGGTGGATCTGGACCCCATCCACTTCTGCTTCTGCACTCAATGGAGGGGGCACCAGGCCACACTCTCAATCCCGCCATATATACCGACCTAACATTCTCCACATGCATACCCCACTAATATTAAATATACAGAAATACAGTAAAAACTTTGGATATGCATGGATATAGATGTGTATCTCCAATTTCCCCCCCTGGAATTTTCTAGAGCAAAATCCTTGCCACTTTAGCCTCAAAGTTCTTCTATAGTACAAGTTTGAAATTGAAATTTGAAATTTAATAAAATTTGTATGCCACCCACTCCCTTGGGACTCTGGGCAGCTTACAGACAAGATAAAAAGCATTTTAAAAATTAAAGGTAAAAATACAGTGATTAAAATTGCACACCATCCATTCTGTCTAAGTGGGGCTGGACATTGATCAACAGCCCCAGGTCTGCCGGAACAGCCAGGTCTTGGTGGCTTTTCGGAAGGCCGAGAGAGTGGTAAGGGTCCGGATCTCTACGGGTAGATCGTTCCACAGGGCCGGCACAGCTACAGAGAAGGCCCTCCCCCAGGGGGCCACCAGCCAGCATTGTCCAGTCAATGGCACCCAGAGGAGGCCCAACCTGTGAGATCTTGTTGGTCGTTGGGAGGTATGTGGCAGGAGGCGGTCTCTCAGGTAGCCAGGTCCAATACCATGTAGGGCTTTAAAAGTAATGACTAGCACCTTGAAGCGAGTCCGGAGACCAATGGGGAGCCAGTGCAGCTCGTGGAGGATAGGTATAACATGGGTGTATCTAGGTAAACCCATTATCGCTCGCGCGGCTACATTCTGGTCCAACTGCAGTCTTCGAACACTCTTCAGGGGCAGCCCCATTTAGAGTGCGTTACAGTAATCCAGTCTTGAGGTGATGAGGGCGTGAATGTCCTCTATCCCTGGCGATTAGCACGACCAAAGCAGTTTCGGTGCCGTAACCAGGCCTGAAACCCGACTGAAAGGGATCCAGATAATCTGCTTCATCCAAGGTCCGTCGGAGTTGAAAGGCCACCACCTTCTCAACAACCTTCCCTACGAATGGGAGGTTGGAGACTGGGCGATAGTTGTTTAAGATGGCTGGATCCAGGGAAGGTTTCTTAAGGAGGGGTCTCACCACCGCATCCTTTAGAGGGTGTGGGAAGGATCCCTCCCGGAGAGAGGTGTTAACAATCCTCTGGAGCCAGCCACGTGTCACCTCCCTGCTGGTCGAGACCAGCCAGGAGGGACACCGGTCCAGTAAACAGGTGGAGGCATTCACCGCTCCCATGGCCTAAAAGGAATTACAGAATCCTGAGCTACACAATCCCAAGATTTCTAATGGGCCAACATATTTCTGCAGGCTTTCCCTTATAAAGATATAAAAGCCAGAACAAGAGAAGTTTGGTTTAGTGGTTAAGGCACCATGCTAGAACCTGGGAGACTCTGAATTCTAATCGTGCTTTAGGCATAAAGCCAATTGGGTAATCATGGGGCAGATCCTCTCTCTCAGCCCTAGGAAACAGGCAAGGGCAAATCAGTATAGGTAGTCCTTGATTTACAACCACAATTGAGCCTGACATTTCTGTTGCTAAGTGAGATTAGCTAACTGAATTTTGCCCGATTTTACAACCTTTCTTGCCCCAGTTGTTAAGTAAACCACCGCAGTTATTAAATTAGGAACACAGTTGTTAAGTGAATCTGGCTTCCCCATTGATTTTGCTTGACAGAAGGTCACAAAAGGTGATGACATGACCCTGGGACATTGCAAATATGATAACTATGGGTCAGATGCCAAGCATCTGAATTTTGATCATGTAAACCATGGGGATCCTGCTACGTTCATAAGTGTGAAAAATGGCCATGAGTCACTTTTTCAGGGCCATTGTAACTTTAAATGGTCATTAAATGAACGGTTGTAAGACAAGGACTACCTGTCCAAAAATTTTTCCAAAACAACTGCAGGAACTGGTCCAAGCAGTCATCAGGAATCAACACTTACTTGAAAGCAGACACACATAGACACACAGAGAGAGAGAGAGGGGGGGGGAATCAGAATATTGATGGAATGCCCTTGTAAACTTTTTCTTCAAGTATGTCAATTCATATCAGAGAGATTTTCTGGTATGTTGAAAATTCACAATTATAGATGATGCTATCTTAGGTGAGGTGGGAACTTGCAATATCTATAACTAGCTGTGGTCTCATGCATATAGAACTTGCAAGGTAAGCAATAAAGCTAAATATTTTCTCTAATTAAATATTGGATCTTCTTTTTCTTATTCATTTCTCGGAATAAAATGATTTACTGTATATACTCAAATATAAGCCTAGTTTTTCAGCCCACTTTTTGAGCTGAAAAAAGCCGCCTCGGCTTATACTCGAGTCAGTGAAAAATTTGCCCGAAATGGAGGAGAAAAAGGGGCGGGGCCATGCCGCTGGGTGACGCTCGTGAATGGCCCAGCGCCCCTGAGTTTCCCCTCCCTCTGTGTCAGTTTGTCGCGCAGCGTGCACCGCACCATCCCCCCTCCTCACGTTCTAATGTAATGCAGGGCTATCTTATGATTCCCCTTCCTCCCCCTCCTGCCGCTCTGCAACGATGTTCCACCTCCTCCTTGTTATGGCAAGCAGCCACATAGCGATGTCCCACCTCCTCTGGTACAGTGATCCAATGATAGGAATCACTGTGCCGTGTGTCATAGGAGGCGGGACATCATCATCACAGCGGGACATCAGCATCATTGAAACAGCATGGGGTCCACCATTGAACCCCTAAATACTTAATCAGGCTACTTGTCTTTCTTTTTCTAATTCTAAAACTTCAAAATCAAAACTCTGCTTATGCTCTTTCACCTAACGAACAAAAATGAGGAACATATTATTTTTCTGCTTGAAACGCAGGAAGCCAGCTTTTCGCAAGTAGGGGAAACTTAACCACAATATCTTAGTCATAAGCACAGCTCATGTCAAGGCAAAGTTCACCTTGTAAACAAGCTATAGGTTAACCATATTTTTAGCAATATATCTGGGTGGCATTCTGACTTTTTCCTTCTTCTGCATGAGTAACCAAGATTCACTTCTCTTTTAGTTTCACTTTACTTCCCTATTGTGGTGTGGGAATCATGTATTGTAATTTTCCTTAAATATTTGTAATTTTACCCGAAATAACTTTGTGCTGAGGTGAGAAGTTATGACCTGTATTAGTGCACGCCTATATGACGTCTATATGATTTGTAATAACCATTTCAAAGGTATAAAACCTCTGTCAAAATGTACCTAAGTCAGATCAGTTAGGTGAAAGTCTACTGGTCTCTTGAATGCATTCAATAATAAACCTTTCTGTTTCTGGGAAAAAAAGGGTATCGTCTCATACTTTTACGTAAGTAGAAAGGCAGACCCTGATTTTGCCATTACATTTCTTGGCGAGCCAGCCAGGAGACGATAGGGTCTTTGGGGACCCTCTGGGACACCTAACCCGGGGGGCTGGGGGCTCATCGGGTCAGGAACCTCTCTGGCGCCAAACGGACCTTTTGTTCCGAGGGAATTTCCCGGCAGCGAGGAGAGCTCAGCCTCGGCGGTTAGCGGTCTCAAGAGCCTTGGAAAACCAGAGGAGAAAGGAGAAGTCTGGCCAGCACCGGAGGAGGAAAGCCACAGAAAAAAGGCAAGTAATTGTGGGCTTTCTATTTGAGGCCCGGTTTTTCTTTTTAAACCGGAGAGTGAGGTCTGATCCACCTTGCTAGGTATAAAGGTTTTGGGAATTGGACTGTCCAGAATGTATGTGTTTAAAAGGTTAAAAGTGTTAAGAATTGTGTTATTCAGTATTTGGAAAATTATGGGTGGAGGTAGTAGTAGTCAGACTCCGCTGAATTCTATGTTAAAGCATTTTAAAGAAGGATTTATGAGTCAGGATTATGGAATTGTGTGGAGTAAACATGAGCTTAGGAGGTTTTGTGAATTAGAATGGCCCAGATATGGCATTGGGTGGCCTGAAACAGGTACTTTTGATCCTCACTTAGTTTTAAAAGTCCATAGGTTGGTGTTTGATCCTAAGATAGGGAGCTTAACTCAGGCTCCATATATAGATGTTTGGAAAAAATTGGTTAATCAACCCCCAGCTTGGTTGAAGAAATGTAAACAACAATGTATTCTTATGGCTGTCAGAGTTACAGACCCCAAAAGTCCTAGGCAGAGACCACCAGTCTTGGCTAGTGCCCCCGAAGAATTGCCACAGCCCCCTCCATATGTGTCACCTAGAGGGGTCAATTTGCCAGTCACACCGCAATCCTTGTCCCTGACTTATTCCGGAAGAACTACACCCAGCACCGGGGGATCTACAAGCCAGGTACCTATTGAGGGAATTGAACAGGGATTGGATGCTGTAATTACTAGTATGGAACAAATCAGATATAAAGAGAAAGAAGAAAAAGCTCCTCTAAGTTCGCCCGACACAATGGGACCAGAGTTTTGGGAAAAGAAGGAGGAAGAGATGGACCAATTGTTGGGAGCTGTGGGTGGAGAAGTGGAACCAGTGTCAGCCAGAACCAGAGCAAAGACAGAGACTGTTTTTACAGCACCCCTCAGACGAGTTGACCAATTCTTAGTAAACCCAGATGACCCCTCCCAAGTTTCAACAGGGTCGTTGTTTCAGCATGTTCCTTTTACCACCTCTGATTTGCTTAATTGGAAAATGCACTATGGGCCTTATAGTGCTAAACCAAATGAAGTGGCAGAATTGGTAAAAACTATTGTGGATACTCATCACCCAACTTGGCTAGATTTACAACAACTTATGGCAACACTTTTCAATGCTGAAGAAAGGGAGAAAATCAGGAATGCAGTGTCTAATATTTTAAAACCAGATGTCCCTGCACGTACAACCTTAGCAGACTTTATTGAACAGCGTTTCCCCTCAAAAGATCCTAATTGGAGTCCTTATGATTCGCATCAATTAAACTTGTTGCTCAATTATCAACAGTTAATCATAAAAGCTGTGCGCATAGCAGGAAAGCCTGCAACAAACATGTCAAAGCCAAGTTTAATAACCCAGGAAGCTACTGAAAGTCCAGAGGCATTTTATTCTAGGTTGGTTGAGGCATATCAGATGTATACTCCTATCGACCCCACCCTTCCTGAAAATGCTCGCATGCTAGCAATGGCTTTTATTTCACAATCAGCTCCAGACATAAGGCATAAGCTTCAAAAGTTGGAAGGAGCGTTGGGAAAACCTCTTAGTGAACTCATGGAAGTTGCCAGGAAGACATTTGTCAACAGGGATTTGTTGGAGGAGAGAAAAAAAGATAAGCAGATGAAGAAAAAAGCAGAATTGCTAGCCACCGCTTTAATGACTGTGCCAGGGGGAAATAGAGGGAGTAGGGAAAGGACTATAATCCCCTCCTTGGGTCAAAATCAGTGTGCTATATGTCACAGGTATGGGCACTGGAAAAGAGATTGTCCCAGAAGAGAAGGAATTGAGAGAAGGGAGATTGAACAGTCAAGGGTAACTAGAAATCCTACCCCTTTGCCAAGAAATTTCTCTCTTAGCCGACCCAACACCTTCAGGGGACGTGGAACATTCAGGAAGCCCATTAACAGCCTGCGAAAGAGAGAAGCCAAGGGATTTTCCCCCGACACTCCTTTGATTGGATTGGCAGAAGCTGAGGAGTGGGATTGACGGGGCAGTGTAGGTTCAATTAGCCTCCCCGAACCTATGGTCTGTCTGAATGTGGGGGGCAAAGAAGTTTCTTTCCTTGTAGATACAGGAGCAACCCGCTCTGTATTAACTCAACCTTTGGGACATATTTCTTCTCAATCTATCAACATTCAAGGGGCAACAGGAAAACCACAAACCCAGCCACTTTTAGAGCCTCTACTATGCACAACGGGAGGAAAAACGTTGACTCACCAGTTTGTTTATCTGCCCAGCTGTCCGCTTCCACTCATGGGTAGAGATTTACTTTGCAAACTTAGAGCACAGATCTTTTTTGATGAAAAGGGATCCGTAGGAGTAAAATATGGCAATGTGAACTTAGAAATTCCTAGGGAAGAGGCTTGGAGAATCATGGTGGTGCAGGAAGTCTCAGGAGACAAATGGAGGGAGTTCCGGGTTCCTGAGCTGTGGGCGGAAGATAACCCCCCTGGTTTTGCTGCTCACCACACCCCTGTCATTGTTGAGGAACTACCAATGAGTCGTCCTGTATGCATCCGCCAGAGGGGGTACCCAAGAGAAATTGTGCAGGCTATTCAGGAAGTCATACAACTGTATCTGACTTATAAGATTCTAGTACCCACTGACTCACCATGGAATTCCCCGATTCTGCCTATACCAAAAGGGGGAGGAAAATATCGAATGGCTCAGGATCTTCGTAGGGTTAATAGTTCAACAGTCACAATTTATCCTACGTTGCCAAATCCTTATGTGTTGCTTGGACTAATTCCACCAGAAGCTAAATGGTTTTCAGTTATTGATTTAAAGGATGCCTTCTTTTCTATACCCATTCATAAAAAGAGTCAGCACTTGTTTGCCTTTGAATGGGAAAATCCGACAACAGGAAGGAAACAACAATATACTTGGACACGCCTCCCACAGGGATATAAAAATTCGCCAACGCATTTTAGCGCGGCGTTAGCGAAGGACTTGGAAATTCTAGATTTGCCCGCTCCTGATGTTGTGTTACAATATGTGGATGATCTTTTGGTGACAGGACAAACGGAAGAGGTTTGTCATGCCAATACTGCATCCCTTTTACTTCTGTTACAAGAAAAAGGCTATAAAGCTTCTAGGGCCAAAGCACAATTGGTCCAATTGAATGTTAGGTATTTGGGATATGATATCCAGCAAGGGCAAAGAACTTTGGGACATGAAAGAAAGGAGGCCATTTGTCAATTACCAGCCCCAAGAAATAGGAAGGAATTAAGAGGCTTTTTAGGGGCAGCAGGATTTTGCCGCATTTGGATTCCTAACTTCGCCTTGTTAGCAAAGCCACTTTATGAAGCTACAAAAGGAAATGAAAAGGAACCTTTGCGATGGGAAAAAGAGGAACAGAAAAGTTTTTTAAACTTGAAACATGCTTTGACTCAAGCCCCGAGTCTGGGACTGCCTAATTTAGATAAACCTTTTCATTTATTTGTGGACACTAAACAGAATATGGCTGTGGGGGTGTTAACTCAGAAGATGGGAACGTGGTATCGACCAGTTGCATATTTGTCAAAACAATTGGATCAGGTAGCAAAAGGGTGGCCCTCTTGTCTTAAGGCTGTAGCAGGCACAGCTTTACTTACTCAGGAAGCAAATAAACTTACTTTTGGACAGCAGTTGAATATCTACACCCCCCATGCTCTTCGGGCTGTTCTGGATCAGAAAGGCCATTTGTGGCTTACCAATCCACGTATGTTGAAGTATCAGGGGCTTATTACCCATAACCCCCTCATCAAACTTGTTCAGTCATATGCTTTGAATCCTGCCACTCTATTGCCTGAACCAGACTCTGAGATCTCTCATGATTGTCTGCAAACTATTGAGGAAACCTATGCGAGTCGCCCAGATTTGAAGGATGAACCCTTTTCCGACCCGGATGCAACTCTTTTTACTGATGGAACCAGTTTTATCCATGAAGGTGTAAGAAAAGCAGCTTATGCAATAGTTACTCTTGATGATGTATGGGAAGCTAAGCCCTTACCTGCAGGAACTAGTGCTCAGTTGGCAGAATTACATGCACTCACTAGGGCATTGGAATTAGCAAAAGGTCTACGTGTCAACATTTACACAGACTCAAAATATGCCTTTCTTACAGTTCAAGTGCATGGAGCTTTGTACAAAGAAAGAGGTCTTATTACAGCAGGAGGAAAGGACATTAAATATGGACCCCAAATTTTGCGTCTATTGGACAGTGTGTGGTCCCCCAAACAAGTTGCCATTATGCATGTACGAGGTCATCAGAAGGGGATTTCAACAGCTGAAAGAGGAAACCACAAGGCTGACCAGGTGGCAAGAGCAACAGCTATGGATCCATTCTCCCTGCAAGCTAACTGTCTTACTTTGTGGATCCCGAACCAGGAAGAGGAACCCCCCTCATATAGCCACTCGGAAGTCCAGCAAGCTGAAGCTATAGAGGCAAAACTAGTGAATGGGTGGTGGACTCTGCCGGACAACAGGGTGTTTGTACCTCAGCAGTTAGCATGGGAGGTTGTTTCTTCCCTGCATAGGCATTTACATTTAGGAAAGACAGCTTTGAGAAAGGCTTTGATAAGGGAAGTCTATATTAACAATTTGTCTAGTCTAGCAGCTGCTGTTTGTTCTCGATGTCAGGTGTGTGCTGCTAATAACCCACGTCAGGGGCCAAGTCTTCCCCCTGGGCACCAACCTAGGGGGGCTTATCCTTTTGATTATTTAATGATTGACTTTACGGACATGCCGAAAGTGGGATCGTACACTGCTATGTTAGTTGTTGTTTGCACATACACGGGGTGGCCTGAATGTGTTCCCACTAGAACGAAAAAAGCTTTGGAGGTAACCCGAACTCTGTTAAATGTAGTTATTCCACGATATGGATTGCCCTCACGTATCTCTTCAGATAATGGGCCTGAGTTCATTCATGCAGCCACTCAGAAGGTTGCCCAGGTATTGGGGATTACCTGGAAGTTACACTGTTCTTTCCACGCTCAATCGGCGGGCGTCGTTGAGAGGGCCAATAGAACTATAAAGAATAAATTGGCTAAAATTTGTCAGGAAACTCATCTAAAATGGCCAGATGCCCTCAGCATGGCGTTGCTAGCCGTGAGGTGCGCACCCACAGGGGAGTTGGGTGTCTCACCATATGAGTTAATGTATGGAAGGGTTCCTAATTTGGTTAGTCCACAGGTGTTGCCTACTACTCAAGTGGCGGACACAGTGAAAATCAAACAGTTGCAAGCTTTGAATACTGTTGTCCACCAATTACAAAAATATGTGCTGTCATGTCGTCCACATGTGATTGTAACTCCAGTACATAATTTCCACCCAGGACAGGAGGTCTGGGTAAAGGACTGGAAAAAGGTGCCTTTGGAACCCAAATGGTGTGGACCATATACTGTTGTTATTTGTTCTCCCCTTGCTGTTAAGGTAGCTGAAATTAAGCCTTGGATCCATTGGACACGCCTGACATTGGCTGCATCCTCGTGTGAGACTGTTTCCAAGGACTCTGTCCAGCCTCTACACCCTGCCAAAAGGAGAAGACGAAAGGAGGACGCCACCTCGCCTGCTGATTCACGGGAAGCAATCGCTCTACGGCCAGGTGGTGAAGACCCCTCTGCAGGTGTCGCTCCAGGTGCCGCCGACACCCATCGCACAGGCAACGCATCGCGTCTCCCATGGAACCTTCGTCCCCGTCCAACAAGGAGAACCAACCATGGAAACCAACCGCCGTCTGCGTCAGACTGCATGCATTAGGAATGGTCTGATCCCAGCGATCTTAGTCGTGATTTTTCTCTTAGCTATTTCTGTTCTTCTTAACTTTCTCTATTTCTATGCTGCTATGAAAAATAAGATTGCTCAAGGGGCACCGCCAGTGCAGACATGGGAGGTTTCCCCTGATTATGAAGACCCATTTCCTACAGGGGGGAATGAGATTAGTGGGAGTACCTCGCAGACACCATATGTGAGGGAACACCAGGTGTCAGGGCCCTCACGGTGAAAAATGACTCCCCTGTAAAGGTAACTTCTGAACCACTGCTAGAGGAAATGGGACCAGGACCTTTTCCTCCTTGTAGGCATTGTTTCTATAAGGTCCCGAATACACAGGGACTCGGTTTTGCCTATGTAAAGCGCTGGATAGTAGATTGTTATCCAGAGGAAGGGTTATCCCCCTGTTCCGAGGGATCCGGGAACTATTGGCAATGTAGATTGGATCCTAATGTTACTTGGGCACCAAGTGAATACTATAATTCAACCATAATGTGCCATACTTTGAGGCCCATTCAGAGACCATACCCAGAGCCCTATCCAGAAACGGCAAGGACTCGGGGTAAGCGGACACCCCTTGATTTTAGTTTGGACATGAAGTATGACATAACGAATGATCAGCTTCCGATCATGGTGAGGATATATTGTAAAATCATAGGGAATGTGAGACATGTGTGGTTGCTGCAATGGTGGTCAGGTGAAGAGAATTTGTCAAGTATGGAACCTCAGGTACTGAGCGAGACTCGGCACATGGGCGTAATACGTAACTATGATGAGAAATCTAGTTACTTGAAGGTCTGGATTACTCATTCTAATTACTCAGAATCATACCAGTGCCGAGCTGTAACAATTGGTGAGATCATAAGCAGAACGGCAACAGTCTCATTGACTGCAGAAGGAAAAGGGATGGTGGTTCTGGAGCCGCTCTTGCAACCAGGTAGGAACCTCCATCCTACACTCGTTCTTCCAAAAGGTGGGAAGGATGGATTAGATGGGAAGGGACCTATAACCCCTGCCCCATTGGAATGCACTGCATGCCTAGTAGGAACAAGAGGGAATACTTTGAAGTTCAAAATGGGAAAACCTAAATCCTGTCAGAACTTCAATCTTCCAAATTGCACTTTTGGAAGGAAGCAGCCCCGTCTCTATAGTCAATGTGAGGGATCTGAAGGGGTGGTATGTTATCTGCCTGCAACACCAGGGCTGGATGAGTGTGGCCCATGTCTTACCAAAGCTAAGGTGGGAACTCGTACCATTGTTACAATGATCTACCACACTCAGGCCCCAGTGGACTGCACCCCTCAGAAAAAGACATGTGTATCTAACGGTACCATGTATAACTATTGCATTCAGAAGAACCAGCTTGTTTGTTATCAGCCAACCACTCCAGTTCGCATCAAGGTCAGTGTATGGGCCGGCCTGGCCCTACTTGACAACCCCAAGGAATCTCAGCTTTACCACCTCACCACAGTTACTGCTTTAAAACAAGGACAAAAGCCCATCACCGTAGCATTTGGTGTATGTGCTGCAATGGATAGGGTGGCATACAGAAGCTGTGGAAGTCAGGGATGGAGACAAACTTATTACCACAATCATAAGTATCTCTGTCCCCGATCCCATGTCTACTGCCAAGAATGTAAGAATCCAAGTCGGGATTTGTATTCTCCTTGTGCAGATCGCATGGACGAAAGAAACCCGTGCAGAGGATGGGATTGTGTTTGTCAACATACTGGAGGAGGTTATCCTACTTCTCCTCATCTGGGATGTCCATATATTTCCAATTTTCGCAGCCTCCATAATTCAAACTCAGTCGCTTTTGAAGTGTCCCGTGATCACCCAGAGGAAGAAAGTTATGGGATAGGCATTGATGGAGATGGGGCTGACCCACTGGCATACATTACAATAAGGGTGGAAACTTTGAAGGAAGGGGAGGTAAAATCATTAGGATGGTCGGTATATGATAACCTTAGGAAGTTAGAGGAACCCCTTCCTCTAAGCCCTAAGGCTGTGAATTTGTTTGTAGAAATGGCTGAAGAAGTAGCAAAAGCTTTAACTGTTAAAAATTGCTTTGTTTGTGGAGGAACAAACATGGGAGAAAAGTGGCCATGGGAAGCTCTCGAAGCAACCCCAGAGGTATATAACAATATGACCCTCAAAGGCAACCTCGCTCAACGAACACAGCATACCGGTATTGTTTGGACCCTAACTACAAATTTGGTGGGCCACAGCTGTTTCTCTCGAAATGGATCATATCCTGTGGGTCATCTAATTTGTTTAGGGGAATGGGATGATACTTATACCAAGTGGTCATCACCATCAAATCTCTCTCAACCCACAAAATTTGATCTCTCACTCTTACCATACCTAAAGGAGCCACAGTATTCATCTGGCCCATGGGAAGCCCCTGAGAACATGTATTGGATTTGTGGCACACTTGCCTATGAAATTCTTCCTGCAGACTGGGCGGGATCCTGTGTTCTTGGATGGATAAAACCTTCTTTCTTTTTATTACCTCTCCAATCACGACAAGTGTTAGGAATTCCGGTATATGACTCAATCGATCCCATTCGTCAGAAAAGAGAGGTGAACACAGCCTTCTCTAACTTTCCTTGCAAGGAACTTACTGAATATGAGAAATCAGATACATGGAGTTCAGAGAGAATTGTATGCACGTATGGAAGAGCCACATGGGCTGAAGATGGGTCATGGGGTTACCGCACCCCGATCTACATGATAAACAGGATCATGAGGTTACAGGCAGTGTTGGACCTGGCTGGGGAGAGAATTGACAAATCCTTGAATATTCTCTCCACTGCCACGGACAAACTTCGTACTGCAGTATACCAAAATCGATTGGCTCTCGATTACCTCCTCGCAAGAGAAGGGGGAGTATGTGGGAAGTTCAACTTATCAAATTGTTGCCTTCAAATTGATGAAACTGGGAGTGTTATTAAACAGCTGACCACGGAAATGAGACAGCTCACTCATTTCCCAGGACAAGAATGGAAAGGGTCGAATCTCGCCTCATATTTTAGCTCTTGGTTGTCAAAATTGCCCGGATGGCAGGCTATCATTACTTTTATTGGCCTGATTGCAGCAGGATGCATAATCATCCCCTGCATTATGCCTCTTTTTGTTCGTACTATCAGCAGTACTTTATCTCTCATGGTGGAAAAACGGGCCACTGCCAAGGTCCTAACGCTGATGGGACACACAGGAGAGGAACATGAGTATGTGGGGCTCATAGGCAATAGGGAGCCTGATACTTATGAAACTCCACAATAATCTTAGGATTGGGTGAAGTTTCAACAGGGGGGAATGAAACAGCATGGGGTCCACCATTGAACCCCTAAATACTTAATCAGGCTACTTGTCTTTTTCTAATTCTAAAACTTCAAAATCAAAACTCTGCTTATGCTCTTTCACCTAACGAACAAAAATGAGGAACATGTTATTTTTCTGCTTGAAACGCAGGAAGCCAGCTTTTCGCAAGTAGGGGAAACTTAACCACAATATCTTAGTCATAAGCACAGCTCATGTCAAGGCAAAGTTCACCTTGTAAACAAGCTATAGGTTAACCATATTTTTAGCAATATATCTGGGTGGCATTCTGACTTTTTCCTTCTTCTGCATGAGTAACCAAGATTCACTTCTCTTTTAGTTTCACTTTACTTCCCTATTGTGGTGTGGGAATCATGTATTGTAATTTTCCTTAAATATTTGTAATTTTACCCGAAATAACTTTGTGCTGAGGTGAGAAGTTATGACCTGTATTAGTGCACGCCTATATGACGTCTATATGATTTGTAATAACCATTTCAAAGGTATAAAACCTCTGTCAAAATGTACCTAAGTCAGATCAGTTAGGTGAAAGTCTACTGGTCTCTTGAATGCATTCAATAATAAACCTTTCTGTTTCTGGGAAAAAAAGGGTATCGTCTCATACTTTTACGTAAGTAGAAAGGCAGACCCTGATTTTGCCATTACATCATGAGGTGAGTGAAGTATTTCATTGAATACACCGGTATTGTGTGATAATAATTTGTTATGCAGAGCAAATTTTTACAATGGCTACTGTATATTTAATGGGCACAGGCAGGCTGTATATGTTATTCAATGGGCAATGGCATTATTGGTATCTATTTTTATTTTTGAAATTTATCGGTAGCTGCTGCATTTCCCACCCTAGGCTTATACTCGAGTCAATAACTTTTCCAGTTTTTTGTGGTAAAATTAGGTGCCTCGGCTTATATTCGGGTCGGCCTATACTCGAGTATATACGGTATCTTCACTTGGATCCCAATATTGTCAACAAGTTTAGCTTAAAATAAATGACTTGGCATGAACATCAATGGGATTTCAAAGGAAATAGCATTACTCTGCATTGAGTTGTTTTTGAAAGTGGAACTTAAGTATGAAGACTGGTTCACATGGAAATTTTAACTATAAAATATCTTATGAATTTGGTATCCAATTAGTTAATTCATGTGACCATTTTCATAGAAAGAAACCATTTCTTTCTTTTCCTTTCCCCTTTCCTTTCCCCTTTCTTTTCCTTTCCCATCTACAGCCAGACTGTACCAATTTTGCAGGTGATATTTTTAAAACACACACACACACACACACAATTCAATTTATGTTGGTATTTAACTCTGGGACATAGATATTTGTATGCATTTTTACTAAGAGACATATTTGGTATGTAATTTTTGAGCTGCAAACTACATCACAACATTTCATGTAGCATATCAAAGGATAGCTATATCCCAGCACATACATTTGCTGGAAAAGTGTTGATTAGCTCTGAATGCTTTAAAAACGTACACCAAGCAGTATCTGCCAGGAACTCATCTACATATAATATCAATATTCTGCACATTCTGCCATTTTGATCAATCTGCTGTTCCTTAAGCTTGTTTTGAAATCGATCTTTGCATTTCACTCCTAACTTACCTACACATTATTTAGGTGAAACTCTGTCTTTTGAATGAGATGTCCTAGCAATGCGCTTCCTGATCAAAAGATATAGATAGATAGATAGATAGATAGATAGATAGATAGATAGATAGATAGATAGATAGATAGAGAGATAGAGATAGAGATAGAGATAGAGATAGAGATAGAGATAGAGATAGAGATAGAGATAGAGATAGAGATAGAGATAGAGATAGAGATAGAGATAGAGATAGAGATAGATGATATAGATATAGATATAGATATAGATATAGATATAGATATAGATATAGATATAGATATAGATATAGATATAGATATAGATATATATTTGTGGTTTTTTTACTTGTGCTGATAAATAAATAAAGGGAGACTAGTATAGATCTATTTCAAGCTATTTAGCTCTCATCAGCTAGCCATACCCTTACTGGGATTTGAACCTGGGCTATGTTACATACCAGGCAGACATCTTAGCCATTAGGCGACAGGCTCTTATCCGTTATCAGCGAAGCCAGGGAAGAAGGTATATATTTAGAGTCACAACCCCTGGTAAGCCCCAATTATGGGAGGAAGCTAACTGCTTCCATCATCTGTCAATCGGCTCGTCACAAGAGTCCATCACGACAGAAACCCAATATTTTTACTGTTGCCTTTGTTATATTTGTGTTTTTTTACTTGTGCTGATAAATAAATAAAGGGAAACTAGTATAGATCTATTTCAAGCTATTTAGCTCTCATCAGCTAGCCATACCCTTACTGGGATTTGAACCTGGGCTATGTTACATACCAGGCAGACATCTTAGCCATTAGGCCACAGGCTCTTATCCATTATCAGTGAAGCCAGGGAAGAAGGTATATATTTAGAGTCATAACCCCTGGTAAGCCCCAATTATGGAAGGAAGCTAACTGCTTCCATCATCTGTCAATCGGCTCGTCACAACAGTCCATCACGACAGAAACCCAATATTTTTACTGTTGCCTTTTTTATATTTGTGGTTTTTTTTAATTACTTGTGCTGATAAATAAATAAAGCCACAGGACATACAATTGATTTTAATAAGACTAGAACTATCGCCAAGGCTGAACATTTCAACAATCAAATAATCAGAGAAGCAATTGAAATAGAAAAACGCCCACACAGCATGAACAGGCGGGGCGATACCTCCCGCCTGCCAGCCATTTGGAAGCCTGCCCTTATTGATAAACGAGTCCCGAACATGATGAATGACACCAGGCCCACACTCACAAGAGCCACACAGAATATCACCACCAAACATCCACAAAGAAAACAGACAAAAACACAAACTGATGAGGAGACATGACCGAGGACCAGAGCCATGGTGGCACAGTGGTTGGAATGCAGTATTGCATGCTAACTCTGCCGACTGCCAGCAGTTCAATCCTGATTGTCTCAAGGTTGAATCAGTCATCCATCCTTCCAAAGTCGGCAAAATGAGGACCCAGGTTCTTTGGGACAATGTGTTGACTCTGTAAATCGCTTACCAAGGGCTGTAAAGGACTGTGAAGTGATATATAAGTCTAAGTGTTATTGCTATATAATTTTGTGACATCAATGGTATTCACATAACAATATTTTAAGTTTAGATTATTATATACAGCCTCGTCATTGGTGGGTTAAAAATTTAAGATCTTGGTCATGACACTGGTTTTGAAGCCCCACATATTTATACTGCATTTGACACTAACACACGTACAAAAGAGGTGGAGCTCCAGTTAAATTGCTGTGATTGCAACTTGATTACCCTGTTTCCCCAAAAATAGGACTGCCCTGGATAATAAGCCCAATCGGGTTTTTGAGCGCATGCGCTAAAATAAGCCCTCCCCAAAAATAATCCCTCCCCTAAAATATTGCAACACAGCAGCATCCATTAGGTGACCACACTCACCGCCTCCTGCACCTCAAAAATAATAAGACTACCACAAAGATAAGGCCAAGCACTTATTTCATGGGTCAAAAGAAAATAAGACCCTGTCTTAATTTTGGGGAAGCATGGTATATTTTTCAATCCCTCCCAGAGACTGCTGATAATCAATTTAAGTTTTTTTTCTTTTTTTCAAAGAAAACTGCACAAGATTGGGAGCAGATGATATTTTGCTGTCCCATTGTTTCAGGTAGCTAGGCCTATAAAGAGAGGTAAATCCAACCATTGGTTTTCATTGTAAGGTACTTTTTTTACGCCTGTTGCACATTGTAGTTGGAATAGTAACAGTAATAGCACTTAGATTTTATACTGCCCCAGTGTTTTACAGCACTCTTTGAGCAGTTTACAAATGTCAGCATATTGCCCCCAAAAATTTGGGTCCTCATTTTACCAATTTTGGAAGGTCAGAAGAATGAGTCAACCTTGAGCCAGACAGGATCAAATTCCAAGCTGTGGGCAGAGTTTGCCTGCAATACTGTATTTAACCACTGTCCCGCAGGGGCTCCTATCAAGTTTGCTGACTTGCTTTATTTAATTATGGTGCCCTTGAGTCAATGCTTACTTTTGGAAGCTGCCTGGACAAGTCCCTGCAGTTTTCTTGGCAAGATTTAAGAAGTAGTTTGGCATTACCAGTTCCCTAGAGCAGAGAGAAGGTGACTGGCTGAAGATCACTCAGCTGACTTTGTGCCTGAGGTTGGACAAGAACTCAAAGTCTCCTAGTTTCTAGTCTGGAGCCTTCACCGCTACATCAAACTGGCAGTCTATTATTGAGGTTAGGGTTGTTTAATTGCCCATAAAATTAGGTTGAATCATTTGGGATAGGAAGATAGAGGAGAGAAATCGCTCCTGGAGATTTATTCCAGTCTCAGCAGAGTTGAAATTCTAAAGACCTTTTCATAAGAGTAAGATAAAGCCTCTTCCTAGCTGTGGTTGGGAAATGTTTATATTCTGCTCCTGGCAACCACAATCGTGAGTTGCCATTGCTATCTTATTTTAATATAAGAGGGGGGGACACACATCCTAAAGGCAATCTTTTCTATGAACATGATCACTATTATGGCTCTATTTTAGATGGAAAATAGCTGCCCCATTGCCCTCACACAAGCCAGCATTGTATATTTTCCATTACAAAATGCAGAAAAGCAATGTGTATAAGAGAACATTTTGGTAAGGAAATAAAACCTGCTAGCTTATTGCAAAAATAGCTCAGCTACTTTGCAGTGAAAAATAACACAGGTCTGCAAAAAAAAATTTTTTTTTCGAGAGCTGTTTTGGTTATTCTACATAATCTTTTACGCTTTTTTGGTGAGCTGAATCCGAAAATGACCTCCATTTTGTCATAGGACATCATGTTTCCTGACAATTTAGGTAACTATGTTAAATAAGGCAATACCTCAAAATAAATGGAAATAGACATAAAATTAAAGTTTTATTACAATATTTTCATGAAAATCCTTTTTTGAACTGAAATGAGCTCACCTACACATACTAAACTTGATTCTTCTTCCTTGTGAGGCTCCTCTTGGTGCATTTACACTTGTGAGTAGCATCTGGAATGTCTCTCTGAAGCATCCAACAGTAGTTTGCCATCATTGTAATGCTCCATTTTCCCTGCTATCTCCTTTCCATCTTTTTAATGTCTTGGTGGAATCATTCATCTTGTTCCTCACTCACAGCTCCCAAATTTTCAGGAAAGTAATCAAAGTGGGACTGGAGGAAATGCACTTTCAAACTCATCAGGCAACCTAAAGCTTGAAATGCTTTCAGCATTCTTCCGACGATCTTTTTGTAGTGAGGATCTTTGTTATTGCCTAAAAATTTCTGTACGACTTCTTTAAATGCAATCCACCCTTCTTTTTGAGGATCCGTCATGGTATTGACAAACTCTTGATCAACTATAAGCCTTCTAATGTCCGGTCCAATGAACACACCTTCCTTCAATTTTGCCTCCAACAGGCATGAAAACTTGGTGACCAAGTATTTGAAGCATTCTCCATCTCTTGGAAGTGATTTTACGAATTGCTTCATCAATCCCAATTTTATGTGGAGAGGTGGTAGAAGAACTTTATGGGAAGGTACCAAAGTTTCTCAGAGGACATTTTTTTCACCAACTGTTAGCACCCTCGGCTGCCAACTCTTCTTGGTCCAGTGATTTTATCAGTCTCGACTGTCTCATAGACACAGAAAACAAGGGTATTTGGTATACCAGCTTGTTGCCCGAGCAGCATGCACAAGACCTTCAAGTCCCCACACACTTGCCAACCATGGTCTTCATATTTAAGTTTACGAAGAACCAATTCCAAGTTCTCGTAGGTTTCCTTCAAGTGTATGTAATGACCTACAGGTATGGAAGTGTAAAAACCGTTGTGGAGTAAAACTGCTTTGAGACTTCTTTTTGAAGAATCTATAAAAAGACGCCATTGCTCTGAATCATATTGGATTTTAAATTGAACCATCAGAACTTCGACATCGATGCAATAAACCAACTTGTCTTCCTGGGCGAAGTAAGGGACGAACTCCTTTTCACGATGTCTGAACTATGAAGATGACACTCCTGGCAACAATAAATTCCTGCTTTTCAGCCTTGATCCGAGTAATTCAGCGGCATCTTTGGGAAGATTCAAGTCTCTCACCAAATCATTCATCTCCTCCTAAGAAAACAATTTTGGTCTTGTATCATCTTCAAAGTCAGAAGTTGATTCATCATCTGGTTCAGGTATGACTTCACCTTCATCGGAGCTAGGTATCCCTTCCAAGGTAGCAGGGGGCTTGGATACTGGTATATCTGTGCCATGGGGGATGGGACAAATTGCTGTGAAGATTGGGGTATGAAATGGAATGCTTCCATTTGGAATTAAACCCTTTCACATTGCATGAAAAAAGTAACAGTCATCACTATGGTTCTTTTGCTCTCACCATACCATAGGAATCCCATAACGGAAAGATTTTTTCTTACCCTTGAACCAGTTTCAGAGGTCTTCAATACACCGTTTGCACACTTTATGAGGCACCCAAACTTTATCTTGCTCTCCAATTTTTAGTCCAAAGTATGCAAAGTATACTTTTTTCACAAAGTCTGTAATATTCTGCTGTTGCTTCAAAACTGTATATTCACCACAGATGAAACAGAAACTGTCTGGTGAATTAATACACTTTTGTGGAGCCATAACATAACAGTTGAAGAATAACGAGCTAACATGAATTGCGATGAAAAAATGTGAACAGCCTAGAACCAAGAACCTGAGGATGATTCATGCACAAGTGTGGCATTCAGGAGAGAGCAGCTATGTGTCTGTACACAAGACATCACAGTGCTGGCCATGCACCCTGCACTGACTGGAGATGTTGCTATCTGCCCTGTGTCTCCCCCCCCCCCCACTGGATTCTTCAGGAAAGATTAACCCCTTCTACCATTAGAAGCACAGACTTAAAACTTGCTTAGCTTATCCATATATTGCTGACCATCAGATTTACAGTGCTATATTTTTTTTTACATAACTCGGACAAACCCTTTAAGGTTTTTTTGGCATTCTATATCTTAAATGCACTTAAGTGAATTAATTAATAGTAATTTGGACTTTAAATTTGGTTAAAAACCCATAATATAAAAAAGTACCAAAAATTTAAAAAAAGATAAATTTGAAGACAATTTTGCATGTTGTGGCAAATCATGATGTCTAGGAGGTTTTTTTTCAATACTTTATTTGTTTTCAGCACACCAAAATACATGGAAATGAGATGAAAATAATCAAACAGCTTTTTAGTCGCAGACCTGTGTAATGAAATAAGAACACCCCCCATAACCTACATTGTATTCAAGGTCAGGGTAACACAAGTGAACAAAAATATGCAAAACAGGGACTGCCATAGACTGATGCCTTCTACTCACATTTGCATAAAACAAACAGTCCTGAAAAATCAGGGTGAGGATTTTTGGCCCCACTGTAATTGCTGATGGATTAGAGGAAGTGAGGTAAGCAGAAGCTAAGAATAGTCAAAACAAGTTAAAAAAATAAGAACAGAGTTTCATAGTAATTCTTTTAGTTCAATTAATTTGTTTTTTTTTCCCTGTAAGAAATGTCTTCATCTATAAAATGCAATTATGTGTTTTATAGTTGTTGTTTCTTTGTAATTTTCCACCTTTCTTAATTTTGGATGAGGACATAATAATTTTAAATTTTCTTTCTTTTTTCCCCTTTTAACATTGTTAAGCTTGGGGATAAGATGTTATGCTGAATATTTAGGAACAGATATAATGCCTCTCCAGGCAAGCTGGCTTCTCTTCAATACAATTATTAGTTTTAATGGCCAATTCTCCCCCACCAAAAGGATGAAATGCTTTTAAAAACTAATGTGTAAAAAAGTAAAAAAAAAGAGACATATTTTTGGAGTACCTTCCCCTCCCTAAAAGAGGATGAAAATTTGGGTGTGTCTTATACATTGAATGCAGCCCCACCCACTCACCGCCCCCCACCCTTTGGCCTCTGTCTCCCAGCAATTTACCTCATTGCAGCAAACAGGGAAAATGGGACTTGCCACGCAGCAATAGGTTATGGCAAATCCTGCAGCCTGAAACAGCTAATAATCGGGATGCCCATGCTGGAATTGAAAGTGAAACTTGCTGTTTGCTGCAATGAGGCAAATTGCTGGGAGGCAGAGGCAGATTTTTTTTTCTTGTGCTAATCAGGCTGCTGGCTGCAAGGAGGTAAGTCAAAAACTATAAATGCCTATATAGAATGTTCAAATTATTAGACTCATTTTTTAAAAGACTGCTTTATTATTGTTCTAGACAATTTAACAAAATGAAGAAGCTTTTTAAAATAAATGCTTGATCTGAAGAGGCCCAGTGCTACTGTATCTTCTTTTAAATAGCAGAGAATAATGTATACTTCCAGAAAGTAACATGGCTGTTGAAGAATTACTGGCAGGCAGGCAGGCAGTTATTCCACATTCCCTGAAATCCTTCATGTATATTTTTTTCATCTTTGGTGGTTTTAATCATCAGCAAATGGAACATAATAAAAAAGGACCAACTTCTTTTTTTTTTCATTGGCTGTCCTGTCAATAGATTTGAGATAAGATAAGAGATTTAAATTCGTTTGTCTTCCTTAAACACAGCAAGCCACAAGTCTGTAAACAAGCAGGCCCCTATCAGCAGCTCCTGTTTTGAAGAAATACATCTTATTAACTTCTGATTGAGCAAAAGTAACCACAAGCAATTTACCAACAAGTCTTTGCTCAGGTCAACAGAGGCATCAAAAGCCATTTCCCCCATGGCCCACCCGCGGCCAACTACAGAAAGACCCTCAAATCTCTATAAATTGAGCTCCACATCTCTTTGACTTGAAAATCCTCTCTGCTATTTAAAATGTTTAATCTGTTTTGCCCACCTGCCACTGCATGAATAAGGATTCCTTCCTTCCTTCCCTGTTTCCATTCCCACAGCCGTGTTGATAAAAGAATATCATTATTACTGGAGCTAACACCCAGAATAACAGAGTATTTAAAGGAAATTGCCATGGGTTGATAAACAACAGAAGACAGAAGGGGCAGAGAGATTGGATTTGGTACTTAATTTAAATTTCAAATCAGCTTTGCAAAGGAAGCTCACTGAGAGGCAGTATCTCATTAGCCCAACTGTCAGGTGGGTTGGAGTTTATCTCGATAAAGCACAGATTGATTTAGCAACATATATGAAGTGCAAGGCTGCTTCTTCCTCAGCTGTTGAGATTCAATTCATTTTTCAGTTCTGAAGCAAGCTGTCTTCTGAAGCCACAACATCACTCTGTGGAAAACTGGTAGGATTTATTACTCAAGGGATGCCTGTGCCATGAATGGGATAACTCATATGTTGCTTGATTGAAGGGGTGCCATTTTTAAAATGTGGGGCATTTAGCCTGCAAGTTCCTGGCCTTCACTTTATCTAACTGAGGCCGAGAAAATGAAACAAAAAGGTAATCCCCCATTTCATTAATCCATGAACACCACCTGGCAGTCAGAAGATATGATGAAAAGTCTTGAATTTCACAACATCTAGACAGATTTAACCATGGTTTCAATTGGGAAAAGGTGACAATCCTAGACCAGGCCAAGTCCAAAAATGCCAGGGAATTTCTAGAAGCCTGGCACTCTGACAAATCAGCCATCTAGAGACAAATAGACATTAACAACATCTATACAATATCCAAAAGACACACTCAACCAGCCCAAAACAGAAAAAAAAACCTCTAGCACCTGTCCACCAGCAATCAGCAATCTGATCAGCATACATTACAGTAGCACCAAGGTTAACTTCTGACCAACAATCAAGTAAACAATCAAGAAACTGCCAAAGAGTGATGAATAAACAGCCCAACCGAAGAATCTCTAAGATCCACAGAGATAGGCAAAATACCAGAATATAAACTGACAGCAAACAGCACTCCTTACTGGCACTGAGGATCTTACCTAGTTTGGGTAAGGAAATCTCTGCAAGAAAACAAGCAAGCTCTGAGAGCACCAGGGACACCCCCCCCCCCCAATTATATGAATGTTTATCTGGATCAGTAACATCAAGAACAGTTTGGGTTAAAGCAGGTTGAGATTTCTGATCGAGGACACTATGCAGATGGCTTTGGTTGCCCAGTTGCTCTGACCATTTTGAACTTACTGGTGCCCCTGGTTTTAATACTTTATTTTGATTGCTGGATGGGCTCATGTTTATACATTCTATCCTCCGTTAAATCTTGCCTGATTGCAGATTCTTGACCAGTTACTTCATCTCTATTTTATTTTCCTTATTAGGAAAGTTATTGATGAATGCTTTCTTCATGGCTTCCTAAAAATTTTAAATAAAAGTTTCTATCTACAGTGACTCACAATCTCCAAAATGGCATCCTATTATTCAACACAATAAGATAATGTATTAAAGGAGTCCCTGCAGATTTTACTCTACTAGTTGTTGCTGATTATAGGATTGGTGCTATCTTCATTTCAAGGGCCAATGAGCTAGTCTTGTGAAAAGACATTTCCATGGTCATATGGCCAGCATGATTCAGAGAGCACTGTTGCATTCCCACTAAAGTGGTACCTATTTATCTACTTGCATTTGCCTGCTAGGTTAGCAGGAACTATGTCTAGGATGGGAACTTACCCTGTGGCATGATGGTCTCGAATCTGGGCTGTTGGCTTTCCAGCTGATGAATCCAATGTCTTAATTGCTGAGCCATCACTGCCATCCAAGATAATGCATTGACTACTTAAAAATCTCCTTTCTGGTATAGTTATAAAACCTACTTCAGTACACATCCTCAGGTAAGATTCACACATTGAGGAACGCTTATGGAATGTTTCAACCTCCACCTCACACATTAGGTAGCTTGGCAAAAGTGGAGCAGAGAAATGAACAAGTGGAGCTACAATAATTGGCATTATAACATCTGAATGTCCTTATTAGCATCCTTCTTTGTGGCAGGATCACACGTTGGGCTGAAAACAAAGCCCCCCTCCAGCTTTAAAGGCATTCATTTTGATATATGGAGACTGTAAGCTGCGTGCGTGAAGACAGCTTTCATTCAGCCTTTGGAAGTTGCCTGCCCATTTGCACATCAGACATACTGTGTGTTTGCCTTGTCATTTTGGGCAAGGCTTCAAATAGGTGTTTTGTTTCAATGATGCTTTGAAATTCCTCTTTGAAGTAAGACAGCCCTCTCCTTCTAAACAGTTGCATTGCTTAGCTCTGCATATCTTTTTCTCATCCCTGTAAAGAAGTCCAGATAGGAAACAGCCAGAAGAGTTAATTCTACTTTATTCTAAGGTTATATTAATAAAATATTGTGCCATCTGAAAGTGCATTTGTTCTGCAGTCACTTTGCAGACCATGAAACAAGGGAGGGTCCCTTCTTAGATTCTTGTGTTGCCCAAATTCCTTCTGCAGGCTAGGTTGCCATTTATCTGACCATTTCCCTGGCTGTGGAGGTCATTTCCACATACCATTACAGGTAGTCCTCAACTTATGACCACGATTGAGCCCAACATTTCTATCACTATGTGAGACAGTTGTTAAGTGAATTTTGCCCCATTTGATGACCTTTCCTATCACATTTGTTATAGGGACATGGTGGCTCAGTGGCTAAGACGCTGAGCTTGTCGATGAGAAAGTTGGTGGTTCAGCAGTTCAAATCCCTAGCACTGCATAACTGAGTGAGCTCCCGTTACTTATCCCAGCTTCTGCCAACCAAGCAGTTCGAAAGCACATGAAATGCAAGTAGAAAAATGGCCATCTTTGATGGGAAAGTAACAGTGTTCCGTGTGCCTTTGGCATTTAGTCATGCTGGCCACATGACCACGGAGACGTCTTCGAACAGCGCTGGCTCTTCGGCTTTGAAATTGAGATGAGCACCACCCCCTAGAGTTGGGAACAACTAGCACATATGTGTGAGGGGGACCTTTACCTTTTACCTTACCACAGTTAAGTGAATCACTGCAGTTGTAGTAGCAATAGCAATAGCACTTAGATTTATGGCAATAGCACACTTATACGGTGCTTTACAGCCCTCTCTAAGCAGTCTACAGAGTCAGCATATTGCCCCCAACAATCTGGGTCCTCGGAAGGATGAAAGGATCAACCTTGAGCTCAGAATTGAACTCCTGGAGTGAACAGTGAGTTTGACCTGCAGTATTGCATTCTAACCACCACGCCACCATGGTTGATAAGTGAATCAGCTTCTCCATTGAGTTTCCTTGTCAGAAGGTTAGAAACGGGTATCACCTGACTGTGGGACCCTGCAACCGTCATAAATATACGTCTGTTGCCAAACATCTGAATTTTGGTCACAAGACCACGAGGATGCTGCAGCGATGTTAAGTATGAAAAGTGGCCATCAATCATTTTTTCTCCCAGTGCCATTGTAACGTCAAACAGTCACTAAACAAACTGTCGTATATCGAGGCTTACTTCTATACTTCTTCACGTTGCCCTGAAATCTATTGTGGCTATGGGAAGGGCCAGAAGAGACTCTATAAATGATGTCCAAGAGCTCGGTGGATTGACACCCATTATTGTGCATGGCCTCCCAAGTATGAAGTGCCTTTGGGAGCTGAAATATGGCTGATTGTCCTATGCCTTGTCTGTGCATCACAGAGTAATCTGGATGTTTTGCATTGAGCACAGGAGTGTCTGCAAGATGGCAGTAGGAGGGGGGGTCAAAAAAAGGCAAGATGACAGCTAGGAGAGTGCAATTAAAGCCTTGCTTTTTTTTTTAATTCACCCCCCCCTCAACTGATCCCAGAGAGGCAGAAAAGTCACCAGTGTGACAGCACTTCACCTTTATATCTATCCCAAAGCCTTTATCAACCTAAAACATACATTTTATGTTGGTCCCCAGAATACTGCAAAACAAATAAACAGAGGAAGATTTGACTGGAGCTACATTTATAAGGGATTTGTCCTCTAGGCTGAACGGTGCCTTGTAAACTATAATTAAATTTAAATCAGAAGCCTAACATTGAGGGGCTTCTTCAGCATCGAATCGAGGCTGCTTTTCAGTAAAGTTGCCCTTAACCAAATGCATAATAATCTGCATTCAGTTCCTGGGTTTTTCAACAGCGTACTGCTAAATCTTTTTTATCAGGCATCCGCTCACTTGAGCTTTCCATATACAGCTGCAACATTCCCATGGAGACAGCTGTGCTGTCGCCTCCACTTTCCAACCTAAGCAGTTGTGCTCTGGACTGCTTGCCACTGTAAGATTAAGCTGCAAGAGAAGTCTCTCTGGCACAACTGTTGTTGCAGCATTTGATTCTCAACATTCAAAAACCAGAGTGGCCAGTGGCAAAACTCTTTCTCCTGCAATTTTTAGAGAGCAGCAAGTTCTGTCACCTTTGGGGCCAAGAACTCTAAATATGTATCCAAGAGAAGAATGATGAAAGACAGAGGTTGGTGTCTGGCTGGCCAGAAGGCCCATACAGCTCATTGAAGTGTATGAGGCCTAATCAAGCGTGCTTTACTTTATTTGAGGGTTGAACCACATGGACTTGGAGAAAAGTCAAAAGGTTTCTTTTGTTGGACAAATCATATTATTGGAGGCAGAGTTGGTCTTCTCCTGTGGCAATCCTGACAGGAAGATATTCATTTATGTGGGAAGAATGTATAAATTTACAATATATAACTATTAGAAATATTGTATAGGAAATCATATGTTAACTACTCAGGTCTCCAATAAAGTTACTGATTTAACAGCCTCCAAAATTCTTTAGAGTTACAATAAACATATAAATTAATTAAGCACTTGTTTCAAATTGTAAACACACACAATCAAACACACAAAACTCAATTGACACAATGTAAACATAATTATAATGCTCACAGTTCAAACCAGGAGACTCAATCCACATCACTTGATTTAATGAACTCCTTTCCCAGGTCAACAAATGCACATATCTATGCCCCTCAAATGTTTCCTGGGTGATGTCGGGCCAATCATTTTTTCTCTGCTCAACCTGCTTAATGGGTTGTTGTGGGGGAAAAGTAGGAATAGGTAGAATGATACGTACAATGCATCACCTTGATCCTCTAAGTAAGGGTGAGGCTCTGAAATAAGGAATAAATAAAACATATTTTTATTGATGCTTATAGTTGATTATTCAGTGTTATTTGGGGGGGGGGGGACATCATCTTTGTATTGATGTCTGCAAAGGAGGGGGCAGGGAGGGAGGGCGGGAGGGAGGGAGAGAGAGAGAGAGGTCATATGCATGTACACACTCACAAAAACCTCTGTGACATTTAATTCCCAGTGGCTCTGATTACTATAAAATTAAATTAATAACACAAAGCGCTTCTTTACTTTGGGCTGTTTTTTTTTATTATTCAGAAGCACAAAACAAACCGTAACAGCCTCCATTGTTTCTCATTCATTCCAGCCCTGCCAATTAGTATTTTCCCTCATCTATGAAAATTGCAAATTAATTAGCCCTTGGCCACATTGTTCTAAATATGTTTACTCAATAGTGAGTCTGATTCTTTTGTTAAGGCTTGATTTCTAAATGATTGGCAGAGGATTACAATCAGAGTTTACTATTCTATGCATGAAATCCGTTTGAATATTCAGCTGATTGTAACAACATTTAGATTTAGATTGTGTTCATGTCTGTTGGTTCGCCTGGGGGCCTGGTGGGGGTGCTCTACATTAAAGGTTGCTAATAGAGAAGATGTTACCCCTGTAGTTAACTTGCTTTTTGCTTCTTGCCTTTGAACCTGATGTTTTGAATATTGCCCCTAACAATCTGGGTCCTCATTTTACCAACCTCAGAAGGATGGAACTCTGAGTCAACCTTGAGCCAGTTATGATCGAACTGCTGGCAGTGAGCAGTGAGTTAGCGTGCAGTACTGCATTCTAACCACTGCACCACCATGGCTCTTCTGTGCCATCAAGTCATTTTTTTTACTCCTAGCAACCATATAGAGTGATTTTCTGTATGATGATCTATCTGTCCTTAACTTGGTCTGTCAAGACTTCCAACAGTGGACCCATCACCACTATAGCTGAGTCCCACCACTTACAGCTGGTCATTGCTTCTCTTTCCACATTTCCCAGCACTAAAGTCTTTCCCACAGAACTAGGCCTTCACATAATGTCTCTGAAGTAAAATAAATAAATCAAGAGAGAGCTTAGAAGAATGTCTTCCTGCCTTCCTTCCTTTCTTCCTCTTTCTCTCCTTCCTAATTTCTTTCTTTCTTTTTCTCTTCTTTATTTCTTTCCTTCCTACTTTCTTTCTTTTTCTTTCTCTCCTTCCTACTTTTTTTCTTTTTTTCCTCTCTCTTCTCTCTCTCCCTCCTTTCTCTCGTCTTTCCTTCTTTATTTATTTATTTTAGGATATTTTACACAGGAAATAAAGTTGGAGAAAAGCAGGCTTGTAATGAGCTCGCACCTCATTACAGATTATAAATTCAAATGTGGCTATCCGAGCTACAAAACTCCCTTTCCTCACTCTCCTGTTCAAAGCAGATGTTCACATTAGTCATGTAGTCAATTTTCTCCAAAGTCGTGTCATGTCCCTGTGATATTTCCTGCATTTATAATGGCACATTTCTAGGCAGTCAAATGTTTCTATTGTGCTGAAGAAAAATAAAAAATATAAAGGATGGTTGATACTTAAAAGAGGCAAAGGTTTTTGTTAGCAAACCAAGAAAATAATTTGAAGCAAGCTTGGTTGCTTAGGTTACTAAAATGTAAAAAGACAAAACCTCCACCTTAAATGTTTCACAGATGAGATTACAATAGTAATGTTCCTGAAAATTTGATTCAGTTCTGGTAAGAATTGAAGGAAGGTGAAGAATGATTTAAAGAGTAAAAATAAATGCAAAATGCCTCCTGTTCTCCAAAACAAAAATTTCTGACATTTTGCAAAACAAAAATACCGAGAGCAGGAATTTGAAAGTAATGCTAAAAAAAATTACCTCCTCCATCTGGGGAAAAAAGTACTCTGGGAATGAGAAGTCTACCCTCTGTAAAAAGACAGACATAAAACTTCTCTAATCCAAAAAGTAAAAATTGTGGCAAAAAAAGATTAAATTATGTGTCTTGCAGAAAGGGTCAATGTGCACCCAACAAAGAACAGAACAGTGCCAATGTTTGCCCATGATTAAGGAGCAAAAGAGGAGGCTGTATAGGAAGACATCATAAAATGGTAGCCACAGCTGCATGAGGGATGCCTTTTAAAAGCGTTGAACTAGTTATGTACACAGCTTCCAACTGACTTTTTTGAACCCTACCCCACCATCAAGCAACCCCTGAATTCTGATGATACTAAGAGAAGTCTTTTGCAAGAAACACATTTTGAAACATGAACGCAGCAGAGGACTGTCTTAATTCAAAACAACCAAATCCTTATGAAAAATAAGACAACATTCCATTCCTAAGGATTTCTTTTTCCCATTTAGTACAACTCACCAAGCTGTCCTACAGTATTATGCAAAGCACATGTATGTCAGAAGGTTTCCTGAGATTTGCCAATAAAATGGATTCAGAACTTAGAAAGGTTCATCTAGGATTTAGGATTTAGGATTTTAGGATTTTATTAATATTTGTAGGCCGCCCTTTTCCCTGAGGGGACTCAGGGCGGCTCACATAAAAACGGGGAAGGGGAATACAAACATTAAGATAAGACATATAATAAAATAGTAAACAACACACATTCATCATTCGGGAGGGGAACTATCCTTGTCCCCAGGCCTGACGGGCGAGCCAGTTCTTAAGGGCTGTGCGGAAGGCCTGGACGGTGGAGAGGGTGCGAATCTCTACGGGGAGCTCATTCCAAAGGGTCGGGGCTACTACTGAGAAGGCCCTCCTCCTTGTAGTTGCCAGCCGGCACTGGCTGGCCGATGGAATACGGAGGAGGCCTAATCTATGTGATCTTATTGGTCGCAGGGATGTAATTGGCAGAAGGCGGTCTCTCAAGTATCCAGATCCACTGCCATGTAGGGCTTTATGGGTGACTAATAGCACCTTGAAGCGCATCCGGAGATCGACAGGTAGCCAGCGCAGCTCGCGGAGGATAGGTGTTATGCGGGTGAACCGAGGTGCACCCACAATCACTCGCGCGGCCGCATTCTGTACTAGCTGAAGTCGCCGGATGCTCTTCAAGGGCAGCCCCATGTAGAGCACATTGCAGTATTCCAGCCTAGAGGTCACAAGGGCCCGGGTGACTGTTGTGAGAGCCTCCCGATTCAGGTAGGGTCGCAACTGGCGCACCAGGCGAACCTGGGCGAATGCCCCCCTGGTCACAGCCATTAAATGATGGTCAAACGATAGCTGTGAGTCCAGGAGGACTCCCAAGTTGCGAACCCTCTCTGAGGGGTATAGAATTTGACCCCCCAGCCTGAGTGATGGAATATTGGTCGAATCTCTGGGAGGGAAACACAACAGCCACTCGGTCTTTTCTGGGTTGAGCACGAGCTTGTTAACCCTCATCCAGTCCATAACAGCTTCAAGGCCGCGGTTCATCACATTTGCCGCTTCATTGAGTTGGCACGGGGCGGACAGATACAATTGAGTATCGTCCGCATATTGATGGTATCTAATCCCGTGCCTGCGAATGATCTCACCCAGCGGTTTCATGTAGATGTTGAATAGTAGGGGGGATAAGACCGAGCCCTGAGGCACCCCATAAGTTAGGGGCCTAGGGGACGATCTCTGCCCCCCCACTAACACCGACTGCGACCTGTCCGAGAGGTAGGAGGAGAACCACCGCAATACGGTGCCTCCCACTCCCACCTCCCGCAGTCGTCGCAGAAGGATACCATGGTCGATGGTATCGAAAGCCGCTGAGAGGTCAAGGAGAACCAGGATGGAGGAATGTCCTCCATCTCTGGCCCTCCAGAGATCATCGATCAATGCGACCAAAGCGGTTTCTGTGCTGTAACCGGGTCTGAAGCCTGACTGGAAGGGGTCTAGGTAGTTTGCTTCCTCCAAGGACCGCTGGAGCTGGAAGGCCACCACCTTCTCCACAACCTTCCCCAGGAAGGGGAGGTTGGAAACTGGACGATAATTATTGAGGATAGCTGGATCCAAGGATGGCTTCTTCAGGAGGGGTCTCACCACCGCCGCTTTCAGTGCAGCGGGGAAGTTCCCCTCCCGAAGCGAGGCGGTAACAACCGCCTGAATCGAGCCTCGTGTCACCTCACTGCAGTTAGTAACCAGCCATGAGGGACACGGATCCAGTACGCAGGTGGAGGTACTTACAGCCCTCATGGCCTTGTCCACATCCCCGGGGGTAACGTCCTGAAACTCAACCCAGAGTTGTTCAAATTGATCCTCCTGTGCCTCGGCTGGAGCTGCGGGGGTGGAGTCCAAGTCCGACCGAAACCGAGCAATTTTGTCCGCTAAGAATTGGGCATAATCTTCAGCTCTGCCCTGCAAGGGTTCCCCCGCTTCCCTTTTGTTCAATAGGGAGCGGGTTATCCTAAACAGGGCGGCTGGGCGGGACTCAGCGGACGCAACCAAGGTGGCTATATGGGATCTTTTTGCAGCCCTAAGTGCCCTGGTGTATTCCTTGGTGCAGGTGGTTACCATTGCTCGGTTCGATTCGGACTTATCGGACCTCCAACGGTGCTCTAGGCACCTCCTCCAGCGCTTCATCTCCCGGAGTTCCTCGGTGAACCAAGGAGGTCTCCGGGATCCGCCGCCTCGGAGGGGCCGCAGTGGCGCGATCCGGTCGAGGGCCTCCGATGCTGCCGAGTGCCACGCAGCAACCAGAGTCTCCACCGGACTGTGGGCGAAAGTGTCAGGAATAACCCCAAGCTCTGTCTGGAACCTTGACGGTTCCATAAGGCGCCTGGGGCGGAACCACCTGGTCGGTTCCTCCTCCCTACAGTGGGGGTTTGGCCTCCGAAAGTCGAGCCTCAGTAGGCAGTGGTCTGACCACGACAGGGGTATGATGTCGTTCCCCCTCAGACCAAGATCACAAATCCACTGCTCCGAGAGAAATACAAGGTCAAGCATGTGTCCCGCCGAATGGGTTGGGCCTCGAATTACTTGGGTCAAGCCCATGGCTGTCATGGAAGCCATGAACTCCTGCGCCCCCTCAGAGTTTTCACCGAGCGACGGCAAATTAAAGTCCCCCAGGACCATCAACCTAGGGAACTCAATTGCCAGCTCGGCTACCGACTCGAGGAGCGAGGGGAGGGCTGCTGCAACGCTGTTGGGAGGCAGGTACGTTAACAGCAGACCCACTTGACCCTTGAGGTCCAACTTCAACAGCAAAGACTCACACCCGACAATCTCCGGAGCAGGGACCCTACGAGGAACTAACGACTCTCGGATAACAACGGCCACACCCCCACCCCTTCCCTGGGCTCTCGGCTGATGTAGCACCTGAAATCCTTCTGGGCACAGTTCTACAAGGGGGACTCCTCCCTCTGGGCCCAGCCAGGTTTCAGTAATACATGCCAGGTCTGCCCTCTCGTCTAAAATTAAGTCCCGGACGAGAGGAGCTTTATGTACGACAGACCTGGCATTTAGCGACAACAGCCTGAGACCAGGGTCCTGACTGCTTACGCCATCTGGTCTCGGAGTGGGACTCCTAGGGCCGGAAGGAGGGATCTCTGTAATGTAGCGAACCCTCCTTCCCCGGTAATGGCCTGCCCTAAAGTCCCCGCCGTATCTGCCCCTCCCTGTTACGACCGTAATACCCCGACCCTCTCCCGTGTCTCTAGTCCCCTCAACCACCCCCATGGCCCCCGCATCTCCCGGCAGGTCCTCCGAATCATGCGTACTCATACACTCCCCCAAGCAGTCCCCACGTGAAAGTTAAAAAAAACACAAAATTTTACAACAATATGGTCATAAAAGTGGGACATTCATTCATCTCACACATATCACATACATATCCCATACAAAGAAAGAAGAAAAAGATGAAAGAAAAGAGAGAAATTAAAAATTGCGCAATCGATTAATTTAAGGTGCGAGTTCAGGTGGTAAAAATCGGCTCTCAATGTTCAGAGTTGAAATGGCTGAGGACCAGTTATAGTTCAAATAGAACATATGGGGGAGTGTCTTATAGCCCCTCTCTTTTCCTATAACTTTGTTAGTCAGAAGGTCCGGTGGGGGTTCAAAACAAACACGCAGTGCAATCATCATCTGTCCACCCGCAGTACAAATCCAAAGTGACACCACTGCCACCGAGCTGATATTCCTCTCCTCGCCGCCGAACAGCTGGTGTAAATAAGGCAGCACGGAGATCGCTAAAGCCGCCCACGATGATGGAAAAAGCCTGATGGGTGGGTTCATTCCAATAACCTCTCTTAGCGTCATTTCCAAGAATCAATGAAGGGAGGAAGGAAACTTGTCTTCGATGGAAGAGGAGGGGGGGAGGGCGTCCCATTCAACAGTCGAGCCCAGCGTTCTTAAGGGCCCCAACACGTCAGAAAGTCAAATCCAGAGGTGGGCGATGTTTATAACCAATAATATTGGTGATGTTAATAGCCAGCAATGTCGGTGTCCTTCGGGGCTGGCAGCTTGGAGAATTGAAGTTTTACCGGTCCGCTGCCAGCTCTAAGTCATAGGCCATCCATATCGCTTCCCCACTCCCTCGACTCGGTCCCAAGGGCCAATTTCCCTCTCACCAGCTCTCCTTTTGTTTCTTTTCAGTCTCCGCAGTCACCGCAGGTTTTTTTTTTTTCATTCAGCCGCGATGTTAGGCGGCGTTAGGCGACGTCCGTGGCCAGCAATGTCAGCGGCCAGCAATAACGACGTCTCTCGGCGTCCGCGTCTCTTTCCAACTCCCTCGACTCGGTCCTAGGGGCCAATTTCCCCTCTCACCAGCTTTTCTTTTAGTTGTTCAGTCTCCGCCGTCTCCGCAGGTTTTTTTTTTTTTCCCCTGTTCCGCGATGTCAGGCGGCATTAGGCGGCTTCCGCGGCCGGCAATGTCAGCAGCCAGCTATAGCGGCGTTTCTCAGCGTTTTTTTTTCGGGGCTCGGCGTCTTTCCAAGCTGGCAACTCGGAGAGATCGAATTTTCCGATCCGCTGCCAGCTCCAGGACCGCTAGATGGTCAGACAGCCTCACCTCCCTTGGGCCAGCTCCAAAGTGCCAAATTCCTCCTCTCTGCAAGATTTTATTTCAATACAGAAGCCGAGCGGCAGACCCGGCAGCCATCTTTCTCGCCCATGCGCAGATCTAGTTCTAGAACTAGACATTCCAACTCCTAGAAGAATTCTAGAATTCTGGGAGTTGAAGCCCACACATCTTCTAGTTGCAAGTGTGGAAAAACACTGATTTAGTCTCTCTTCCTGAGGTGGGTTGCTCACAATTCAGCCTGGATCGGGCAAATCAGTAGTAGCGACGGCAGGAGGCTCCACCCACCCATCTGGACGCTTCTGTGCATGTGCAGAAGTGTCTCGCCCTCAAACCGATAGTAAAAAAATTGGCAATCCACCATTGCTCTCTTCCCTATTTCCTCAGATTTTTTTTAAAAAAATATTTTAACTAGGTGAAATGGATGAGGAGTTGACCGAAATGTTCAGGCTACAAAACTAGAAACTTTTTATCAGCATGAAGGATATGATTTTCATGAAGTCAATTCTATGATCTGCAATCAATAATATTATTTATGCTTTTCCTGCATCCCCTTGGATGTAGATTGTAGACACAAAGCTCTGCATGATTTCCATCTTTAAGTGATAAGATTTATTCTGCTCACATTCATTAATTCATGCATATAAATGTAATAAATAAGTATCCCTGTGTGGACCCCTAGGAGAATATCACAAATATTAAGTATTACAAAGCTAGATTTTAAAATATTTCAAAGGGAGATGCATGTCAGTTTTGTAAAGAATATTGGCATGAATAGATGGACTATTTCTATGGTAGTTATTTATTGGGGGGGGGGGATGTAAAATCACATTCAACAACCAGAACAGTAGAGAAGAAGATCAAATCTTTTTGTAGGTTATTTTATCTCAGGGTGGAACACACCCATTCAGAGATTAGAGTGACCACTAAGAATTGGATCAATGGTAAGAATCATGATATGAATGCTGGTCATCCCTCCTCTCAGCTAATGTCCTTTTCTTGATGGATCTTTCATTGAGCAAATCCAATATTTGGCTGTTTTTCTAAGTATCCCAGGTCAAATGTCTTAAGAATGAAAGGCAGAGGTGAGAAATTGTTGGAACAGTTCTTGCCATGTATGACAATATGTACTATACTAAGGTGACCAGATTTTCAGATTGGAAAAGAGGGACGCCCTTGACCGGGGGGGGGGGGGGGCTTTATTAAAAAAAAAATTTTGGTCAAAAGGTCACCCCAGGACACTGAAACCAGCATAAATACGAATCTGTTGCCAAACAAAATTTTGATCACGTGACCATGAGGATGCTGCAACAGTCGCTAAGTGTGAAAAATGGTCGCAATGGTCGCTAAGTGTGAAAAATGGTCATCGGTCACTTTTTTTTAATGCCATTGTATCTTCCTGATTATTAAAAGTGCAAATTCACTCAGTGTCAATGACTCCTGAGTCCATTTCAAAGTATTGTGCATAGAAAATTTAAAAATGGCTTGTTTCAATTTATTTTGGATAGAATCTTTTTTTAAATAGTCTAAGACAATTTAAAAAAAGAATCAACACAGAATACCACTATTTTAAAAAATCATATGCACAATAAATAACATATTATTTTAAAATATATAAAAAAAATAAAAGAAAAAACCCGGCTCACTTACCAGCAGGCAGGCAGAGTCAGCAGATCTTCGTAGCAATGGATGGAAGCACACAGGGAGCCTATATATACGCAACTGCAGTAACAATGACAATGATGAAGGATTGGATTGAGTTAAAGAATAAAAGAATTCTGATCTTAGAAGGCCATGACCTGCAGGCAGGCTGGCATAATTTCTTATGGAATGAATGACACAAATACAAATAAAACGCACAAATACTTTCAAAATCATTTAATTAGAACTTTACTGCAACAATGGCTCAAAATCAAAAAAATCCACTATGTGAAAACCCCAAATTGGCTATCACCAACAGAAAGAACGACACACCCAAATTTTACAGATTGGAACAAAATTCTAAGATACAGAGATCTAATTGACAGACAGGGAAATTTAAAAACAATTGAAGAATTGGCAGATCAGAATATGAAAGGTGATTGGCTAACCTACCTCCAAATTAAAACTAAATACAATAAAGACACTAAAATATATGGTATTGAAACAGAACCACACGAATTGAATAAAATTATTCAAAGTCTGGACAGAAAGATGATAGGGAAAATATACAAATTCCTCTTGAAGTATCAAATGGAAGAGGAAATTGGAAACTGAAAAAGAACCAATGATAAAATGGGCACAGAACTTTGGCTATAACATTGAACTAGACAAATGGGAAAAAATTTGGGGAATAAATTTAAGAATGACACTATCAATCCCATACAAGGAAAACCTTGTTCTTTCAATCCTTCCAATATTTTTTCCTTCATTCCCTTGTCTGTTTCAATATTAAGTACATTTCTTCCTTTCTTCCTATAATTTTTTCCATTTTCTTCCTTATATTCTTTTCCATTTCAACATTGTCTTCCTTTTTTCCTTCCTTCCTTCCTATACGTCTTTCCATTTTCTTCCTTATATTATCTTTTCTGTTTCAACTGTCTTTGTTTCTTCATTCCTTCCCTCCTTCCTTCCTTCCTTCCTTTCCTTCCTATACTTCTTCTTTCATTCATTATATTTTCTTTTCCATTTCAATATTAAGTGTAATTCTTTGTTCCTCCTTCCTTCTTTCAATCCTTCCAATACTTTTTCCTTCATTCTCTTTTCCTTCAATATTAAGTGCAATTCCTTCCTTCCTTCCTTCCTTCCTTCCTTCCTTCCTTCCTTCCTTCCTTCCTTCCTTCCTAAGTTATTTCCATTTTCTTCCTTATATAATATTTTCTGTTTCAACATAAAGTGCCTTCCTTCCTTCCCTCCCTCCCATCCCTTTCTTTATGTTTTCTTTATGTTTTCTTCATGCTTTCTTTTCTTTTTCCTCTGCTCTTTTTAAATCCCCCCCTTCTCCTCCTCCTCTACATTTAGGTTGGATTAGTTTGTACAACAGTCATCAAACTTCTGAAGTAAAAATAAATAAATAAATCATATTTAAGAAGAAGAAGAAAAAGGAAGACGTTTTTAGTTAAGTCAAACGTTTTAATAAAAGTTTCATCTTTTAAGATTCGTCCAACACATCCAATTGTAACCTTAACAGTAAAGAATATCACCCCAGCTGCTAAAGGTTCAACCAGTCTGAGAACCATTGAAAAGACAACAGTGCAGCAAAATCCAAAAGACACAACTTCCTCATGACCTCACCGCCATTGCTTTGGTACCAAATCTTTGAGGAAGGGGCTCCAGAAAGGAGGAGGAGGAGGAGGAGGAGGAGGAGGAGGAGGAGGAGGAGGAGGAGGAGGAGGAGAAGGGAACCAAAGAGACGCTCTCGGAGGCGGCGATCCCATTCACGAAGAGAAAGGAGGAGAGGTGGGTGCGCTGGCAGCTGCCCCGCAGACAACTTCCAGGCGCTTCAGGGGCTTCTGCCAGGCGACGGGAGCCCCGGAAGCGCGTGGAAGTTGTTTGCGGGCGGCAGCGGCTGCGTCCACGCTCTCGGAGGCGGCGATCCCATTGACGAAGAGGCAGGAGGAGAGGTGGGTGCGCTGGCAGCCGCCCCGCAGACAACTTCCAGGCGCTTCAGGGGCTTCTGCCGAGCGGCGGGAGCCCCGGAAGCGCGTGGAAGTTGTCTGCGGGCAGCTGCAGCTGCGCCCACGCTCTCGGAGGCGATCCCATTCACGAAGAGGCAGGAGGAGAGGTGGGGGTGCTGCACGAACGGACTCCTCGCGGCCGCTCCCACGCTCCCGGAGGCGGCGATCCCATTCACGAAGAGGCAGGAGGAGAGGTGGGTGCGCTGGCAGCCGCCCCGCAGACAACTTCCAGGCGCTTCAGGGGCTTCTGCCGAGCGGCGGGAGCCCCGGAAGCGCGTGGAAGTTGTCTGCGGGCAGCTGCAGCTGCGCCCACGCTCTCGGAGGCGATCCCATTCACGAAGAGGCAGGAGGAGAGGTGGGGGTGCTGCACGAACGGACTCCTCGCGGCCGCTCCCACGCTCCCGGAGGCGGCAATCCCATTCACGAAGAGGCAGGAGGAGAGGTGGGTGCGCTGGCAGCCGCCCCGCAGACAACTTCCACGCACTTCAGGGGCTTCTGCCGAGCGGCGGGAGCCCCGGAAGTGCGTGGAAGTTGTCTGCGGGCAGCTGCCGCTGCGCCCACGCTCTTGGAGGTGGCGATCCCATTCACGAAGAGGCAGGAGGAGAGGTGGGGGCGCTGCATGAACGGACTCCTTGCGGCCGCTCCCACGCTCTCGGAGGCGGCGATCCCATTCACGAAGAGGCAGGAGGAGAGGTGGGTGCGCTGGCAGCTGCCCCGCAGACAACTTCCAGGCGCTTCAGGGGCTTCTGCCGAGCGGCGGGAGCCCCGGAAGCACGTGGAAGTTGTCTGCAGGAAGCTGCCGCTGCGCCCATGCTCTCGGAGGCGGCGATCCCATTCACGAAGAGGCAGGAGGAGAGGTGGGGGCGCTGGCAGCCGCCCGCAGACAACTTCCACGCGCTTCAGGGGCTTCTGCCAGGCGGCGGGAGCCCCTGAACCGCGTGGAAGTTGTCTGCGGGTGGCAGCCCCTCCTCCTCCCTCTCCTCCTGCCGCGGCGATCCCAATTCACTCAGCCGGGGCAGGCAATTTCTGCACGAATGGACTCCTTGCGGCCGCAGGCAGGAGGAGAGGGAGGAGGAGGGGCAGCCGCCCGCAGACAACTTCCACGCGGTTCAGGGGCTTCTGCCGGGCGGCGGGACCCCTGGAAGCAAGATGAAGCCCCGGAAGCAAGAGGCTGCCCCGGCGATCGATCCCAATCACGAACGGACTCCACCCGCAGATAACCTCCACGCGCTTCAGGGGCTTCTGCCGGGCAGTGGGAGCCCCGGAAGCGAGAGGCTGCCCCGGCGATCGATCCCAATCACGAACGGACGCCGTCCGCAGATAACCTCCACGCGCTTCAGGGGCTTCTGCCGGGCGACTGGAGCCCCTGAACCGCGTGGAACTTCTCTGCCGCGGGTGGCTGCAGCTGCCCCCACCCTCTCCTCCTGCCGCGGCGAGCGGAAAATTCGATTAGAATTAGATTACTCACCAGTCAGCGCAGCTGCAACCTCTTTCGTCTTTTGTCGAAAGGAAATGGAGACTCGCGCAAGCGTGCTGAAAATTTCCCATCCCAGCCAGCTCACTGATTGGCTGGAGTCCAGGCCAATCCAATCAGTGAGCGGCAGGCTGGGCTGGCTTAAATTTGTAGGTAGTAGGTAAAAGGCTAAAAGCACGCTTTTTTTGGCGCTCGCAGCTCCCGCCCATCAGCTGCTAGCTTGCTGGGCTGGCTCATCTGGTAGGATAGAGAACAGAATGATGAGCCAGCCCAGCAAGCTAGCAGCTGATGGGCGGGAGCTGCGAGCGCCAAAAAAAGCGTGCTTTTTAAAAAAACGGGCGGGACACGGGAAAATGCATTGGAAAGCGGGTGTGTCCCGCCAAAAGCGGGACGTCTGGTCACCTTATACTATACACAACTTTGGGACAGGAAATGCTGATTTCACACATTTCAGCATAATGTAGGAACAGCCAACACAAAGAGGTAGATTGGTAAGTGATTAAGCAGGAGGCAGGTTAGTCCCACCTTAGACACAAAGTCTACTGGGTGACTTTGGAGATCTCTTTCTGTCTGTCTGTCTATGTGTGTCTCTCTGTCTGTATGTCTGTCTCTGTCTCTCTCCCCACCCCCAAGAAGGTAATGTAAAACCACTTTTGAAATCTTTCTAAGAAAAGTGAAGGACCTCATCCATTAATCTTAGATCCAAAGGCATCAATGGAATAAATCCAAATAGTACTTTTTAAATTTGATCAGCCTTAAGAGGAGTGATTTCAGCCGGAAGGGTTACTAAATATTTGCATAGCTCTCATAAAAGTTAAAACCCAAAACAGATGAAAAGAAAAAGCTAGATGTCTCTATATCACTTTTATACCAGCAAGTACTACTCTGAATTTTGGGCAACCATGTCATTGGCAGGAGGAGTCAATTACACGAAAATTGTGGGTGTGACCCAGGGATGGGTTCCTGCCGGTTCTAACTAGTTCGGTAGAAGAGGCTCCACAAATCTACCGTGCCATTTAGAACCGGTTCCACTGGAGGAACCAGCCCCCTCACTTGCTCACCTCCGCCCATCCAGGCACCGCTCATTCGCCTGCCCACACCACACCTCTAAGAGCCCTATACAGAGCCCTTGGCTCTCTATTGCTGCCTGCCGAGGAGGTAAGTAAGCTCTTTGCTGGCGCAGTGACTTTTGGGGCTAATGGGGCTTGGGTTTCCAGCCCGACAGCCCCGCCACTTCTGGACATCTATTGCAGTCGCAAGGAGCCAAGGAGAGCTCGGAGAAGACCACAAAGGTCCTTGGTGCTTCGGGAAGCCGCAAAAGCGGCTGGGTCAGGTGCACAACTTTGTTTAGCCTCCCTGGATGTCGCAGCAGCCCCAAGCACGCCAATCTCAGCATTTTTCGCATCGGGGCATGCTGCAAGAGGGAGTGAAGACATTTTCCGGATTGCTGGTCTGTGCTTTTGGGGCTAATGGGGCTTGGGTTTCCAGCCCGAGAGCCCCCGCTGCTTCTGGACGTCTATTGCAGTTGCGAGGAGCCGAGAAGAGCACAGAGAAGGGTGCAAAAGTTCTCATGCTCCGGGAAGCCATGAAAGCGGCTGGGAGAGGCGTGTGGCTTGATTTAGCCTCCCTGGACATCGCAGCAGCCCCAAGCACAATGATCTCGGCATTTTTTGCATTGTGGAGTGCTGCAAGAGGGTGTGAAAACCTTTTCCGGATTGCTGGTGGTGAAGATGCAGGCCCGTCGCCCTGTGCTCAGCAAAGCAAGTCCGGGGAAGTCCTTTGCACCGCCCATGCTGCCCAAGCTACCGCCCATTGCCCCGTACTTTGCTGTGCAAGTCTGGGGAAGTCCTTTGCTGGCAGCCAGGCAGACTTGCTTTGCTGAGCCTGTAGTGTAGTCCTCAGCTTACAACCACAATGGAGTCCAATATTGTTTTATTTCTTCTTCAGTTTGTATTATTTAACAGGATGAAGAAGCAACAGAGTATGACTGCTAGGACAGTCATCCTTCCTCTGTAAGTAGCTGTCTTTATTGTTTTATCTGCTGGTTTCATTCTAATGCAGTACATGCAATGGAAGAGTTCATTTCTGTGTCTCTTCTTTGTGCAGGCCATTCATTGGAGTCAGTGATACGGAAGACTGCAAGGACAGTCATCTTCCTTCTGTAAGAAACTCTTATATTGTTTTGTGTACTTATTTTAATCTTATTTAAGTAGTAAGTGCATAAAATAATAAATTTCCTTTTTTATATCTTCTTTTTGTAGATCATCCATTGGGGCAAAGAATTCAGTGACATTGTCTTGGCCACTCCCTCCCAGTCACATGACTGCCAAGCCACTCCCACCTGGTCACATGGCCGGCAAGCCACTCCCATAAAGCAAGCCACACCTACAGAAGAGGTTCCAAAAAATTTTGAAATCCATCACTGGTATGACCGGATATTGAAACTCTTTTTAGCACATGTTGTATGCCTTACAGACATATAAAAAGGGACTGGTCTTTGATCATCAGCCCCAGTTGTCATTTTAACATCATTGATTTCCCCTGCTGATGCCTGCATAGACAACCCAAGGATTCTCCTGGAATTTGAATACAGTACTGCTACATTTATCCAGGGATTCTAATAATTTTTATTAATTAATCAAAATCAATTAATTATTAATCTAATAATTAATTTGAACCACAAGACTTAAAAAGTCTGATCTGAGATCAGGACATTTGCAATTCAGATCTAGGTCTTGTGCTCAGGTGGGGAGAGGAAGAGGAGGAGAAGGATCTGATGAAAAAGCAGAGTAGTAGGTAGTCTGGAATTGATGGTCAGGTTTCCCTAGGTATACAGACTTATTTCAAAGAGAAGCCTAATTTTTGAGGATAAACATTTTTCAAATTACTTGATGACTGTTATTCATGTGAAAGACCCCTGGCTTTACAAGCTCTCCCTTCCTAGTGATCTGTGACATAATAAAATCTATCTGTCTGTGATCTAAATTTGTGGACTTACTAGATTTAACAACTGAAACACTGCCCCTTGATCGACAAATTATGCCCTGACAACCCTCTTTGGACCGTTTTCCAGTTCCCCGAATATTGTCTAACTCCATGTATGAGCTTTTCTTCTTGGTTCTGAAGATGGAAATGAAATAGAATGGAAATTGGATAAAAACTATTATGATTACCATTTCTAATTTTGAATATACTTTTGTTTTTTCCCTAACAAGAATATTTTTGGCAGGCTAATAAATTAGCACTACATAAAATTGCCCTGCTATTTGCCAATTCCTAATGAAAGATGTATGTTTTCTCTCCAGCAACCGTATTCTCAAGGTTACTCTCAAAAGCTTATAAATGTAGCAAAGGATATTGCTGGAGTGACAGAGTTTGTGCTGGGTAATTAGAAATCTTTTATAGGCTTATCTTACAAAAATTAATCTATTTTACATAGTAAAAGAGACCACAGAGAAAAGCTGAAAGAAAAGCAATCTGAAGCCATTTGATTTGTAAATGGAAGAGATGAAAGCTGTATGAGCTTCATGAGATCTCCTGGAGACATTTAATGGTGGAGTTGGTGTTGAATTAAAAGTTCTCATGTGGGCACTATTCAAGGCACTGTTTTGAAATGAAGTCCTTGGTTGCTAGACAGTAGTTTTCAAAGAAGAAGGCTAAAATAGAAAATGAATAGGGGATTTGTTTTAATTTTAAATAAAATGAAGTTATTGGTTTGAGCCACTTTTCTACAAATCCAAAATGACTGTATTCTTTAGTAAAGTCTGTATCAGCTTGATTATTTCAATAAAAGCTCCTTTTCATTTAAAATGTACATTGAAACAGATGTATTCTTCAAAGATCAGGCAGTACCTTGCTGAATTGAATAACCTTATCCAGCAAGCAACCTTATCCAACACGGTGGCTCAGTGCCTAAGACACTTAGCTTCTCAATCAGATAGGTCAGCAGTTCGGTGGTTCGAATCCCTAGCACCGCATAATAGAGTGAACTCCCGTTACTTGTCCCAGCTTCTACCAACCTAGTAGTTTGAAAGCAAGTAAAAAATGCAAGTAGAAAAATAGGGACCATCATTGGCGGGAAGGTAACAGCGTTCCGTGTCCCTTCGGCATTTAGTCATGCCGGCCACATGAGAAGTCTTTGGACAGCGTTGGCTCTTCGGCTTTGAAATGGAGATGAGCACTGCCCCCTAGAGTCGGGAATGACTAGCACATAGGTGCAAGGGGAATCTTTACCTTTTCTCCAGCAAGACTATTATAGTAAAGTCTGTCAGAAGTCCCTCATTGTCTCTGGAGTAAGAAGGAGACAAACAAGATGGCATCTTGTTTTTGTGGTGCCACCATACTTCGAAACTCCTCAATCCCGACATCCATAAAGTTCCCTCACTTACAATTTTTAGAAAATATTTTAAGGCAAATATTTCACTGGACTTTCAATGCATCAGGTTTACTGGTATCTATTTTCAATAAGGCTTGAACTTTGTTTTTGTTCTATTGTAACTATTGTAATATTTTATTTTGCTGTTATATTTAAGATGTTGCAACTCACCTAGAGTCTTTTGAATTGAGTGGGTTGCAAAATGTATAATAATAGGGATTAAGGAATTAAAGAAATGTAGAGTGATGACCTTGATGGAAGATTCAGAATTCATTGCCAAAGCAACAAGGGCTAAAATATTTTTTTTAAGTCCAGAGCATCCAGATAACATTTGAAATTGGTGCAGACAGATTTCTCTTTGGTTCACAGGAATATAAGAAGGAGAAGGTACAGCAAAATCAGACCTGCAACATTCAGCATTATAATCAATCTCAATAAAAATAGTTTGAGCCTTCCTCTGGAGTTGATTTTATGATCTGTTCTATCTAATGAGGCTGAGAGTAAGTAACATGTTTTTTTAGTGTTTTTGATACATTAATTTGCCAAGAAAATATATGAAGTGTGTGTTTAATAAATAACAGAATAACAGCATGACAGAGTTGGAAGGGATCTTGGAAGTCTTCTGGTCCAACCTTCTGTTCAAGCAGTTGACCCTATACCATTTTAGACAAATGACTTTCCAGTGTCTTCTCAATTGGTTGATTGTTCTTACTGTCCAGAAATTTCTCCTTAGTTCTAGGTTGCTTCTCTCTTTGTTCAGTTTCCTTCCATTGCTTCTTGTCTTGCCTTCTGGTGCTTTGGAGAGTAGCTTGATCCCCTCTTCTTTATAGCAGCCCCTCAAATATGAAACACTGCTATCATGTGGACGCCGGGACCACGCTGCTCAAGTTCGCTGTTCGCTACTGCGTGGCCGACACCAAGTATTGGGACAACAACGACGACGGCCACAACTACAAACTGTGCCACTTTCAGGCCCCTGCAGAGGAGGAGGACGAGGAGAATGAGGAGCTCCCCCCCAACTACCGCCGGCTCCAGCCGCCTCGGACTCTCACTGACTTGCGTCTCCAACTCTGGCACTGGGCTCTCCTCTGCTGCTTCCCGCAGCCTGGCCCGAGCCTAGGCCCTCGTCCGAGCCCCGCAGGGAAGGCGCTCCATCTCAGTTCAGCTCCTCTCCCTCCTCTTCTCCCCTCACCCCCTCTTTCCCTTTTGGCATATTCAATGTATTTTTACTGATCTTAAATTATTTTAATTGCCATCGATTTAGGAATGGCATTTTTTAGCTGGTTTGCTGGGTCTATGAGGGTATGAATGTGAGAGAAAATGTGCCCACTTTTAATTTAATTTATTGTATTTTAATAACTATTGTGGGGTGTGTCTGAAGAGAGTGTTTGATTGGTGAGTATGATAGGACTGGGAGTGCGACCTGGAGTCCCCTCCACTGAGTGCAGAAGCAGAAGTGGATGGGGCCCCAGACTCGCCTCCCGTCCTGGAGTGAATGGTACGTGTGGCCTGCTGGGAAGAATGGGGGCCATGGGGGAGGGGGGGTCTAAAGGGATGGGGGGATGTTGGAGCATTTCAGTTACAACTGGGAGGGGCTGATATGACGGGAGCTGTAGGGCTAGCCATTACCGGGGAAGAAGGACTTGCTACATTACAGCGATTTCTTGTTCCGGCCCCTCAGGCTCAACTCAAGGACCTGGTGGCAGAGGAGTACAGGGCCCTGGTCTCAGGTTGTTGTTGCTAAATGCCAGGTCGGTTGTGAACAAAGCCCCCCTCGTCCGGGATTTAATATTAGATGAGGAGGCAGACCTGGCATGTATAACTGAAACCTGGCTGGGCCAAGAGGGAGGAGTCCCCCTCTCGGAAATGTGCCCAGATGGGTTTCAGGTGCTCCACCAACCACGACACCAGGGAAGGGGGGGAGGAGTAGCAGTTATCGTCTGAAGGTCATTAGTTCCTTGCAGGATCCCTGCCCCAGAGATTGTGGGGTTGAGTCTCTCCTGTTGAAGTTGGACCTAAGGGTTCAATTGGGTTTGCTGTTGACGTACCTGCCTCCCAGCTGTGTCACGACAGCCCTGCCTGTGCTGCTAGAGGAGTAGCCGGGTTGGCAGTGGAGTTCCCCAGACTTATGGTATTGGGGGACTTTAATCTGTCGTCTCTCAGTGAACGCTCAGATGGGGCACAGGAGTTCATGGCTTCCATGACAACCATGGACTTGACCCAGGTAGTTCAGGGTCCGATTCATAGGGCAGGACACACACTTGACCTTGTATTTCTCTTGGGGCAGTGGAGACGTGATTTTGATTTAAGGGGAATAGAGACCTTGCCCTTGTCATGGTCAGATCACTTCTTGCTGAGGCTTGACTTCAGGACACTACCCCCCCCCCATTGCAGAGAGGCGGAGCCGATTAAGTGGTTCCGCCTCAGGCACCTGCTGGACCCTGAGGGGTTTCAGAGGGAGCTTGGAGAGATACCTGACTCCCTTGTCCGCAATCCGGCTGAGTCTTTGGTCACTGCCTGGAATATTGCGGCGGCTGGAGCATTGGATTGGATTACACCTTTGAGGCCTCTCCACGGCAGTGGATGCAGGAGGGCACCTTGGTTTACCAAGGAACTCTGGGAGATGAAGCGCCAAAAGAGATGCCTAGAGCGACGTTGGGGGGCTAGTAACTCTGAATCTGATCGATCACTATTAAGAGCCTTTATTAGGACTTATCTAGTGGCGATACGGGCAGCAAAATGTACACATTTTTCCACTCTTATTGCATCCGCAGAATCTCGCCCAGCCCCCCTGTTTAGGATGACCCGCTCCCTCCTGAAAGGTGAGGAGGCGGGGAACCCCTGCAGGGAAGAGCTGAGGAGTTCGTTCAGTTTCTGTCGGATAAAATCACTCAGATTCGGACAGACCTGGACTCCGCTTGGGCAGTACCAGCTGAGATGCCGAGGGCTAGTCTTAATCGGATTTTCTGGGATGAGTTTGAATTTGTCACCCCTGAGGAAGTGGACAAGGCCATGGGAGCGATTAGTGCCTCCACCTGTTTACTGCACCTGTGCCCCTCCTGGCTGGTTTTGACCAGCAGAGAGGTGACACGAGGCTGGCTCCAGACGATTACTAATGCATCTTTGCAGGAGGGGTCTTTCCCGCAACCATTAAAGGAAGCAGTGGTAAGACCCCTCCTCAAGAAGCCTTCCCTGGACCCAGCTATTTTGAAAAACTATTGTCCTGTCTCCAACCTTCCTTTTTTAGGGAAGGTTGTTGAGAAGGTGGTGGTGTTTCAACTCCGATGGACCTTGAATGAAATGGATTATCTAGACTCCTTTCAGTCCGATTTCAGGCCTGGGTTCAGCACCGAAACCGCTTTGGTCGCACTTACCGATGATCTCTGGCAGGCCAGGGATAGACGATATTCCTCTATCCTGGTGCTTCTTGACCTCTCAGCGGCCTTCGATACCATTGACCATGGTATCCTTCTGCGACGCCTAGGGGAGGTGGGAGTGAGAGGCACCATTTTACGGTGGTTCTCCTCTTACCTCTCTGACAGGTCGCAGTCAGTGTTGGTCGGGGGGCAAAGATTGACCCCTAGTCCCCTCAAAAGTTGTGTGCCACAGAGTTTGGTCTTGTCCCCCCTCCTATTTAACATCTACATGAAGCCACTGGGTGAGATCATGCGACAGCACAGGGTAAAGTACCACCAATATGCGGATGATACTCAATTGTATCTTTCTGCCCCGTGCCAGCTCAGTGTAGTGGCGGACGTGATGTGCCGATGCCTGGGGGCTGTTAGGATCTGGATGGGGGTGAACAAATGTGTGCTCAACCCTGATAAGACTGAGTAGCTTTGGATGCTGCCCCTGAAGGACTGCTTGGAGAGTTCATCCTTAACCCTGGGGGGTGAAAACTTACGCCCCTCAGAGAGGGCTCGCAATTTGGGAGTTCCCCTAGATTCGCAGCTGAAACTGGAACATCATCTATCGGCTGTGACCAGGGGGGCCTTTGCCCAAGTTCGTCTGGTGCACCAATTGCAGCCCTATTTGGATCGGGAGGCACTTCAAACGGTCACTCACACCCTTGTCACCTCGAGGCTGGATTATTGCAATGCGCTCTACATGGGGCTACCCTTGAAAAGTGTTCGGAGACTGCAGTTAGTTCAGAATGCGGCTGTGGGAGCGATATTAGGTGCACCAAGATGCACCCATGTTACACCTGTCCTCCACGAGCTGCACTGGCTACCAATTCGTCTCTGGACACAATTCAAGGTGTTGGTTATCACCTTTAAAGCCCTACATGACTTAGGGTCAGAGTACCTTCGAGACCGCCTGCTGCCACATACCTCCCAGCGGCCAGTAAGATCCCACAGATTGGGCCTCCTTCAGTTGCCATCAGCCAGACAGTGTCGGCTGGTGGGCCCTCGGAGGAGAGCCTTCTCTGTGGCTGCTCCGACTCTCTGGAACCAGCTACCCCCGGAGGTCCGGACCATACCCACTCTCATGGCCTTCAGGAAATCTGTAAAAACCTGTCTGTTCTGGCAGGCCTGGGGCTGTTGACCTCACTGTTGAGGTCCAGCCCCAATTAGAATGAATGTATGAGGTGTTGCTGTTTTTAAACTGTTTCTTTCGTTATGTGTTTCGTTATGTGTTTTTTTCTCTTATTTTTGTAAGCCGCCCGGAGTCCTTCGGGATTGGGCGGCATATAAATGTGTCAAATAAATAAATAAATAAATAAATAAATAAATAAATAAATAAATAAATAAATAAATAAATAAATAAATAAATAAATAAATAAATAAATAAATAAATAAATAAATAAATAAATAAATAAATAAATAAATAAATAAATGTCATCCCTAGATAGATAGATAGATAGATAGATAGATAGATAGATAGATAGATAGATAGATAAATAAATAAATAAATAAATAATAAATAAATAAATAAATAAATAAATAAATAAATAAATAAATAAATAAATAAATAAATAAATAATGTCATCCCTAGGTCTTCTTTTCATTAAACTAGACATATCTAATTCCTGCAACCATTCTTCATGTGTTTTAGCCTTCAGTCCAGGGGTGGGTTGCTGCCGGTTTGCTTTGCACATGCGCAATTGACTATAAATTGTTCGGTGCATGTGCAGAACATGAAAATATTACTAAAAACCATGCCAGCAACAGTAGCGGCAACTTGGGAACCAGTTTGGGGGCGTGGCCAGCCTGGATCGCTGCTGGTTCTGTGACCCAGGCCAAAATACCACTACCAATTCAGCCAAACCGGGCCAAACCAGGAGTAACCCACCTCTGCTTCAACTTCCCAATCATATTTGTTGCTCTTCTCTGCACTGTTTCCAGAAATTCTTTCCAGAGTTTCAAAATCTTTGCAGCAATTACAACCTCTTCCCAACTTCTTTATAGCTTTACAACATTTTTACAACATCACATCTTTAAAGCTCTACAGCAGTTTAGTTTTGAGTCTAAAAAGATGATCTGAAGCTTGCAGAAGTGCAAACAGAAGAGACTTCTTCAGCTTTTTAAGAAAGCTGCCTCTTTTTCCATTCAGAGCCAACTTTTTAGAATGCCACAAAGCAACTTTGGGGGAATTGAAACTGAAGCAGTTCAGAGCCTTGGACAATAACTAAATTTCACCTCCACACATTGAACAGAGAACTGCCAAACTTGTTGTTTTGTTTTACAAATGAACAAATATTGAGTTTGTCAAGAATCCCTAACCTTAAGTAGAATCACAATGTCCTTAGCGCTTCTAAATGCCATTCTGAGCTTCACAAAAGATTTTGGAACGAAAGTTAAAGACACTTACAATGACGGCACAAAATTACCGATCAGACCAACAGAAACATGTAATTGCAAAGCATGAAGAGGAAAAACCAGCAGGGTATTGATTAAGAACATTTGTACAATTAAATATTGGCATTGCACATAAATGATCCCCCCCCCACATTTTCAAGATGATGTTTCACAAAAATCCTGATTTGCATGCATTTTAAAATACAGGAATAGTTATTCCATGATTCATGATTTGCATGCATTTTAAAATACAGGAATAGTTATTCCATGATTCAAATATGTGACAAACCAAATGGAGCACAACATTTTTGCCATTTGTGATACTACATTTTTTTTCCTTTTTGCTGAATTTCTCATCACACAAATCATAGCATTGTAGATATGAATACGTCAGAAATATTTCTAGTGATTTTCATATAGTCACTTTATATACACTTTATATACACAATAGGTACTTGTCCTATTGTCCCCTAGAGTTACATTTTCTTGTTCAGACTTTATTCCATGTATTCATAGGAAAATGAGTACCTCTCCCCGCCAACTAATAAGCAAGAAAAGGATCATTTTACATCTTTTATTTATTAAAAATAGGACAGGTTGTTGTAAAGTGGAGCGAGGAAGAGGTCACAAGACTAACCACTGCAAAATGGAGTGCCTTTGAAGAGTAAAGAGAGGATCAGTTATGTTTTGGGAGGGTTTCTTGCCTGGTGAATTTAATCATTTTTATAATGAAAAAGGACTCCTTTTTTCCCCTTCCTTTCTTCTCATCCACAGCCAGGTTTTTGCTATTCCTTCTGGAAAGAGGAAATGGGTATAGGTGTGGGTGTAGGTTTATTTGCATGTTTCTTTGTGACTAAATAGCTGATGTGTGTGTGAGAGAGTGCATGGTGTATTCAGATGGGAAGCATTGAATTTTATAAATGGGACCCCCTGTTTTTACTAGTGCTTCATAAAGCAATAGCACTTAGGCTTATATGTCCCTTCACAGTATTTTACAGCCCTCTCTAAGTCATTTAAAGAATCAGCATTTTGCCCCCAACAATCTAGGTCCTCATTTTACCCACCTCGGAAGGATGGAAGGCGAAGTCAACCTTGAGTCTGGTGCAGGGGTGGTATTCACTTATTTTCCTTACTGATTCACAAATGTGAGTGTGTGCTTTGTTTAGACGTGCCCCATCCATGCATGTGCTTGGCCTTCTGTGTAGGCACTTTGATCATGTGTGTGGCTTGCATGCATGTGCATGGCCTGAAAACATGCCTAAATAGGATGGTATAAAACCGGGGCGGGTGGGCAGGCCCACCCACGATTTCTACTATCTGTACGAATGAACCTGTCCGAACCAGCTAAATACCACCTCTGGCCTGATGAGATCTGAAATGCCTAGGATGACCAGAGGTCCCGCATTTGGCGGGACAGGCATGCCTTTTCATAAATTTTCCCGCGTCCCGCGCCGTTCTTAAAAATCATGCTTTTTTTGGCGCTCGCAGCTCCCTCGCTCCCCCGCCCATCAGCTGCTAGCTCACTGGGCTGACTCATCATTCCGTTCTATCCTACAAATTTAAGCCAGCCCAGCCTGCTGCTCACTGATTGGATTGGCCTGGACTCCAGCCAATCAGTGAGCTGGCTGGGATGGAAAATTTTCAGCATGCCGTGTGCTGAAAATTTTCCATTCCAACCAACTCACTGATTGGCTGGACTCCGCTTAGCTTAGCACGCCTGCGCGAGTCTCCATTTCATTTTGTCTTTTGTTTTGGTTGCAGCTGCGCTTACTCACTGGTGAGTAATCATGGAATGGATTGGTACCGGTGGGAATTGGGAGGCGCTGGGGGGAGGAGACAGCCCTCCTCTCCTCCTTCTCCCCCTTTGCGGAGTTCATTTCACCTCCTCGGCCTCGCGTCACAGCCAGCCCCTGTGCTGCGCCGCCACAGGCGGCAGAAGCTCCAGAACCGAGTGGAAGTTCTCTGCGCGAGTGAAACAGCCGCTGCCGCTCACGCAGAGAACTTCCACTTGGTCACGGACTCACGGAGCTTCTGCCGGTGTGGCGGCGCCTGTGCTGCGGTTCCCAGCGACCATGCCGTGAGTCTGCGAGGCGTGGTCGCTTCCCGCCACTTCTCAACATCAGAGTGAAAACTTTTTTTTTAATTAGAGGAGACAATCTTTCATGGCAGATTTTTAAAACTCAAAGATCTCTAGTATTAGAGAATATTGCTATTTTATAGTTGGATGGAACAAAGGAATCACAGACAGTGGTCACATTGTTCTAACATCTTTAAAATCAACTTTTGGAACATCTCTGACTAAACACTGATTAAGATCTTAGGAAACAGAAAGTCAGATGATTTGCACATTATTTTCTTAATTGTTCTATAGCATATAATATACAAAGCTGTAACTTCAGTAAAATAATTACTTTTATTAGAATAAACTTCTGCCACACCCTCTAAGTTTACTTACACAGGTAAGTTTCTTAGATGTTAGAACAATGTGACCACTGTCTGTGATTCCTTTGTTCCATCCAACTACAAAATAGCAATATTCTCTAATACTAGAGATCTTTGAGTTTTAAAAATCTGCCATGAAAGATTGTCTCCTCTAATTAAAAAAAAAAGTTTTGACTCTGATGTTGAGAAGTGGTAGAATTTACCTGTGTAAGTAAACTTAGAGGCTGTGGCAGAAGTTTATTCTAATAAAAGTAATTATTTTACTGACGTTACAGCTTTGTATATATGCTATAGAACAATTAAGAAAATAGTGTGCAAATCATCTGACTTTCTGTTTCCTAAGATCTTTAATCAGTGTTTAATCAGAGATATTCCAAAAGTTGATTTTTAAAGATGTTAGAACAATGTGACCACTGTCTGTGATTCCTTTGTTCCATCCAACTATATACCAATTATCCCATATCCAATAAAATTCTGACTCTTCTTTTCCCTGTATTTCTTTCGTTAATTTATCCATTTTGGCACAGTCCATAATTTTTCTTATTATTTCTTCTTCATTTAGGTTTAGTTTATTTTTCCACTTCTGGGCGAAAGCTATCCTTGCTGCTGTAAGTATACGTAATATTAGATATTGTATTTCAGAGGCCTTCAGTCGTCTGGTGGGAAGACCGGGAATCAATTTTGACTGGCAGATTGAAAAAATTTATCGCCTTAACTCTTGGGCAGCAAAACAGCGACATCTCCCTCGAGACGTAATTATATATTTTACTACAAGAGAGTCTAGAAATGCGATACTACAAGAGTCTTATAATACCAGGCTACAAATTGGCGGACAGGACTTGATTGTCTTCAAAGAGATACCACCCCAAATGTTAAGAGCCAGGAGAGATTATGCTTTTCTAGTGAAAGAACTCAGAAACCGTCAGATACAGTACAGATGGGATGTGCCATTTGGTATTATAATTACATTCGAGGAGCAAAAACATCGTCTCAACTCTGTATGGGAAGCCCGAGATTTCTATCATAAGACCCTGAAGGTGGGACACCCTGAATCATCTGGACCTGGAGAAAGACAACGAGAAGGACAAGATAAACAACAAATTACACAACTACAAGACAGAAAGTACCATTTTCCCCTTCTGGAAGGGCAAGGGACCAGAGAACAAGGACCTAGCCGTACGACTACCAGACAAATGGGAAAACAAGAGAGACTGCAACAACCTCAACAATCATCGGCCATTGATTAAGGAGATATGTCCGAACTCTTTACAAAAGATAAAGAAAATATCTTGCTATTTCAAACAGCTCAAGAACGATATAATTTGTTTGTAAGAAAATCATATTAATCTAACTGATCCAAAATATCTGCTCAATCTCGAACTTGGTTAATATTTTGTGACTTCTGCCATGCAAAAGAAAAACGGCATAGTTGTATACTGAAGAAAAGACATTAAGGCTGAGCGAACTGAAGCAGACCCCTTTGGAAGTTACATTGCATTAGATCTAAAAAGTCTTGATGGATAACTTTGAATTTTATACAAATCATTAACGATTTATTTTCTAGGGTGAAGAAGATAAAGATTGCGGCGAGGGTTCTTTTGGATCATAATTCAGTTTGGACGGAATAGGGAAGGGTAGTGCAGGCAGAATGTCTTGGAGGTCGAAAGGGAGTTTATTTTGATATGAAAAGTATATTAATGATTGTAAAAATTGCTATCTGAAAACTTTGTTCGGAATATGAACAAGGGTATATTCAGGGAATTTGTAGGAGATGTAAGTAAAGCATATATGAGAGGAATACCAGAAGGTCTTGGAGGTCGACTGGGAGTTTATTTTGATATGAAAAGTATATTAATGATGCAAAAATTGCTATCTGAATACTTTGTTCGGAACATGAGTAAGGGTATATTTAGGGAATTTGTAGAAGATGTAAGTAAAGCATATATGAGAGGAGTATTGATGAATATATAAAAACAAAAAATATATACATATAGACACAAACAAGGGCAAAAATGAAAAGAGTTGGGAGAGGAAAGCAAAAGGAAAATTTGAAATGTATTTAAATTGTGTTATAGAGGAAGGAGGCACAAAGGGGACAAAATTAAGGGTGTGGAAACAGATAGATATTTAGATAAAGAGATAAGGCCCCTAGCTGGAGAAGAGTACAGGATAAGTTGAATCAGTAAATAACTTTTGGGGAAATCTTGCAGGTAATCAATCAATTAACAATGCAAACTGCTTAAGTTAGTGTAATGGTAAGAAGCTGAGTTCAATGTATTTTTTTTCCTTTTTTTTCTCTTTTTCCTAACTTACTTGGTTGTAATACATTTAAGACCGTGTTTGATAAAGGCTATACCGTGTACGGGCTCTGGGAAGTTGGGAGGGGGGAAGGGAGGTGGGGTCATGGGGGGAGGGTGGGAGGGGGGAAATATAGTTTGTGCCAGTTTTTAAAACAACATGATAGCACTTGTATACTGTTGCTTTTTCTTTAATTTTAGTATAAAAATAAGAAGCTGAATATATCGATGGACAGTAGAAATACACCGAAGTGAGGAGTAGAGGGAAAGAAGAGGGAGGGGTAGAGAGGGAGGGAGAGAGGATTGGAAGGAGGGTGAGATGGAAGGGAGGGGGAGAAAGGAGTGTTAGAGGGAGGGGGGAAGTAGGAGAGGGGAATGTTGGAGGGGAGTAAGGAAAGTTGGAGGGGGGAGAAAGAAAGGGTGTATGGAGGGTTGAAGCGTTATATTGGTTTTGTATTTTGGGGAATACAAGGAAGGCTATGTTTATTGCTCAATGTTATATGGCCCCAATCTTGCACAGCATATATGTGACTGTATGAAATGAAAATGAAAATGAAATAAAACAATTTGCACTAGATATTGTATTTCTTTTTTGTATTTCGTTGGTATAATTCCTAATAGAAAGAGTTCAGGTTTCCAATCTAACTTAACCTTTGTTATTTCTTCCAACCAATTTTTGATCCTTTTCCAGAATTTTTTTGCCTCTTCACAAGTCCACCATAAATGATAATAAGTGCCATGATGTATTGAATCACATTTCCAGCAATTTAGCGAGGTATTTGTTGAAATTTTGGCCAACCTTGACGGTGCCAGATGCCATCTATAATAAAGCATTTTGTACTGGTTTTCCTTGTATGGGATTGATAGTGTCATTCTTAAATTTATTCCCCCAAATTTTTCCCATTTGGCTAGTTCAATGTTATAGCCAAAGTTCTGTGCCCATTTTATCATTGGTTCTTTTACAATTTCCTCTTCCATTTGATACTTCAAGAGGAATTTGTATATTTTCCCTATCATCTTTCTGTCTGGATAATTTTATCCAATTCGTGTGGTTCTGTTTCAATACCATATATTTTAGTGTCTTTATTGTATTTAGTTTTAATTTGGAGGTAGGTTAGCCAATCACCTTTCATATTCTGATCTGCCAATTCTTCAATTGTTTTTAAATTTCCCTGTCTGTCAATTAGATCTCTGTATCTTAGAATTTTGTTCCAATCTGTAAAATTTGGGTGTGTCGTTCTTTCTGTTTGTGATAGCCAATTTGGGGTTTTCACAAAGTGGATTTTTTTTATTTTGAGCCATTATTGCAGTAAAGTTCTCCTAATTAAATGATTTTGAAAGTATTTGTGTGTTTTATGTTTGTCATTCCATAAGAAATTATGCCAGCCTGCCTGCAGGTCATGGCCTTCTAAGATCAGAGAATTCTTTTATTCTTTAACTCAATCCAATCCTTCATCATTGTCATTGTTACTGCAGTTGCGTATATATAGGCTCCCTATGTGCTTCCATCCATCGCTGCGAAGATCTGCTGACTCTGCCTGCCTGCTGGTAAGTGAGCCGGGTTTTTTTCTTTTATTTTTTTAATGTATTTTAAAATAATATTTTATTTATTGTGCATATGATTTTTTAAAATAGTGTTATTCTGTGTTGATTCTTTTTTTAAATTGTCTTAGACTATTTAAAAAACGATTCTATCCAAAATAAATTGAAACAAGCCATTTTTAAAATTTCTATGCACAATACTTTGAAATGGACTCAGGAGCCATTATTGACACTGAGTGAATTTGCACTTTTAATAATCAGGAAGATACAATGGCATTGAAAAAAGTGACTGATGACCATTTTTCACACAGCGACCATTTTCACACTTAGCGACCGTTGCAGCATTCTCATGGTCACATGATCAAAATTTTCATGTTTGCCAACAGTTACAATTTATATTTGTAAATTGTAGTTATGTTGAAATAAAAAAAATATTACAATACTATTTTTGTGTTGTATGAAAATTTTTGTTGCTCCGTATAAATTTTTTAATCAAGCCCCCCCCCCCCCGGTCAAAGGTGTCCCTCTTTACCAATTTGAAAATCTGGTCACCTTAGAAATGCCAAATTGCAGGCAGCCAGCAGTCAACAGAAGTATCCTGCAGTGCTGCACTTTAATCACTCCGCCAGCCAGGCTCATATAAATATGAGCGGGTTTTTTGGGAGGAGGAAGAGGAGGGGACTGTGACATACACATCTCTCTCTCTCTCTCTCTCTCTCTCTCTCTCTCTCTCTCTCTCTCTCTCTCTTCTCTGTCTATGTTTCTGTCTCTGTCTCTGTCGCTGCCTCTCTCTCTGTCTCTGTCTCTCTATCTCTCTCCCTCCCTCCTTCCTTCCTTCCCATACATACAGTTATTGAATGGGAAATCCCCTGGTGTATGGGAAGTAGTGAGGAAGTGGATTGCTAGGAGGAAGGGGTGCATTCCAGAAGACTAAGAGGCAACTCAGCTCAGATATTATGTGTAAAATGGTGAAAACAACCCCTCCCTGATAGTTCACAGAATATATGAGAGAAGCAGTTAATAGGATCTTCACTTTGGCAAGATTCTGTCTATAGGTATGAAACAATAAAGAACTGAACTTGGAAGGATCATCACATGTTATTGTTGGTTTTGGACCTACATCAGGATTGTTTTAATCTGGAGCTGACTATCTTATGTTGACAAGATTTGTGTTGTTCCTGCATTAGGCAAAAGTTATTTCTGCGCTTATAATTTCTTTTCTTTTTTTCCTAGCCCTCCTTTGGTGTTGTGACGGAGGTTACATTAAATGTACACTTTTAAAGCTTCCATTTCCCAGATTGCCTTTCAGCACGTTTCTTTTTCAGAATATTATGTTCCAAAATCATCAAATTTATCTACACATTCTTTGGCACCAAGCATTTATCCACTCCAGCAATTACATTGCAAAATAATAAAGCAAAATGTCGACAACCAAGCATTCCAAATGGAAGCATAGCAGACTAGCTAACAGAAAGAAAAGATAGTTTTAATATAATCTTCGGACCACAATTTCACAGCATATAATGTAATAAAGTTACGTGTTTGATTTTTTTTTAAATGCCTGGAACTTATTAGAACCTTAGTGAAATATGACAGTTTCAGTTATTGTTGCTCTTCCGGGAGGGCAAACATCCCAGACTATTATCTATTTTAGTGTTATGGGATCCTATAGCTGTAAGCTGCTTATGTTTTTAATGCATCTATTCAAATTTCTTTCACTTTTTGTGCTCAGTCGAAACATCTTCTAATCCCAGCTAATAAGGATTTATCTGGACTTCAGCAATGCATGCAGAATAAAAGCTTGGAGACAGTAATTTCTGGCACCCATCCTCTCCATTGATAACGGCTATGCCAACAAATCAAGAATAGAATGCTCCCTTCACCCCCAAATTTTAAATTGTAGCAAATACAGAAAAAAGATTTCAGTTGACACCAGCTTGGTAAAGTTTAGTTTTTAAACAAACGCGCGCGCACGCGCACACACACACACACACACACATACACACACCCTAGCCAACCAATCTCTGTTTTATTCATGAGGTGGCATCGTGTACTGTGTCAGAAATTTAGGAATTATATGTAAAGATTGCTTCTAGCCACAGAGCACTGATTTGGCAAAAAACAAAGGAAGAATCCAAGCTAAAACTATCTCATAAACAGCCTGGGGAGCAATCCTAACTATTGTCCCAAAGGTGTTTTTTCAAGAAGCAACTATACTTTCTTGTTTTTTTTTCTTTTGAAGACGTTTCACTTCTCATCCAAGAAGCTTCTTTAGCTCTGACAGGACAGTGAGGAATGGAAGGATGGTCCTGTCAGAGCTGAAGAAGCTTCTTGGATGAGAAGCGAAACATCTTCAAAAGAAAAAAAAACAACTCCTGTAAAAAAGCACCTTTGGGACAACCATGACCTGGATGACTGAGAATCTCTACAGAATCCTTGTGACCCGTCAAAAGCGCGGACGGCAAAAGCGCGATCGACAAAATCGCGCCTTTGACGTCATCACAGCGCGACGAAAAAGATCGAAAAATTCAAATAAAAATTAATAAAAATTAAATTAAAGCAAGCCGATTCACATAAAGGTAAGGGTTAGGGTTAGGGTTAGGGTTAGGGTTAGGGTTAGGTTAAGGGTTAGGGTTAGCTTTAGAGCGTTAGCGTTAGCGTTAGGGTTAGGATAAGGGTTAGCGTTACGTTTTTCGTTACTTTAACGGTTAGGTTTAGGGTTAGGTTTAGGGTTAGGTTAAGAGTTAGGGTTAGGGTTAGGTTTAGGGTTAGGTTTGGGGGGGTTAGGGGAAGGTTTTAGCTTTATTTTTACATTTTTTCGATCTTTTTCGTCGCGCTGTGATGACGTCACAGCGCGCTTTTGTCGAGCGCGATTTTGTCCTACGCGCTTTTGTGGTGGAACCCAGAATCCTAACCATTGTGCACAACATTGTGTCCCATCATCTGCAACCTCATGTAGACTTCATGCAAAAAATGTTCTAGGTGCAATGCTCTAGAAAAGGCCTCTGTTCAAAAACCTAGAGTGAGCTAATTCAAGGGGGGGGGGGGAGAATCACTGGATGGAATATCCTCCAGAAATTTGTGGTTGCAGTTTTCATAACTGGAACGAACATCCCTCACAGGAAGAGATTTTGATAATTCTACATTAAAAACATTCTGGAATTCGAAACTGTTGTAGAGAAATATTAGATGATGTGAACCAATAATCTGATTCTGAGTAAGAGATAATTGCCCTTTTAGTCTTTGGAAGTAAGATTACAGAGAAGACATGAGGATGTCCTTGATTTATGACAACCCTATGAAGAAATGCTCACCATCTCAATCTGCTTCCAGAGACAAACTCATAACTCTTGCAAGGACAGCTATTTCCTTGATACAGGCCATCCATTGTCTTCGCCCCTCCTATTACCTTCAGCCTTGCCAAGCATAGCCATTGTTTCAATCACCTGCTTGCCCAAAGTATGTGCCTTTCAGCTTGCCGTCCATCACCTCAAGGAAGCAGACAGCCTTTATTATTGGCCATAATTTATTTTGTTCTCTCCATTATCCCTCTTATGTTAGCTATATGATCTTATGACCCTCTGCCTGATAAGAAACCTGCCTTTTGAAGGAGGGGGGGGGAGCCATTCTCCATGTCCCATTTTTGAGAGGAAACACACGGTCTGCTTATTTGAACAGTGCTAGGGACAGACGGCAAGATTGTGCCCACCGAAGGAAGATACAAACCAACTTTACATGGTCGTCTAATAGATGCTGACCTATAATGATACCAAATGACAATCATAACACCGTTTCTCTGTTTGTTTTGAGATAACCAGAATAATAAAAATAGACATCATTATTAGCCAGTTTTTGCAATTAGTTATATTTCCCAGTTCCCATTTAAAAATACAGGAACTGTTTTAAAATAACTCATAAACCAACATTGGCCAATTCCTAAACAATTGATTATCAGGAGGCACATTTGGGTTCAGGGCCCTTGGTGGTCTGGAGGTTTGAGTTCAGGTATTTTTTTACTCCTTCACTTTCTCCACATTTGACTATTCTTTGTAAAACTTCCCTTGGATGAGATATTCATGCCATGGGCTTAGAAAAATATGCATTCTCTACCATCTCCTTCCTTTAGAATTGGGATATATGTACCAATCTTTTCCAATCTCAAGGCCCAGGCCTTATTTCATATTCATTGATACCGAGGGGTCTTGTCCTACTGCTTCAAACAGTTTAATGAGTAATTCATCTGCTTTCCTATTTGAGAGCTGGTTGATTGCTGGTCATACCTTCCTTTTGAATGAAATTGCTTCCTGAGCATATTCTCTCTGTGTGTATGTTCTGTCATGCATTAATAAAGAGTTTCAGTGCAGTTCATTTGACTTTACCTTTTCACAATATCTCTTTATCACTTCCATAGCAACGTTGGTTCTTTAAAAAACCAGGGAAACCATATGAAACTGTTCCTTAAACTATAAAATCAGCATTAAGTCCTCCAGAGTAAATCTTGCTGGCATCATCTACTGTCTTTGGATTTCTAAGCATAACTTGTTTGCTTGGTACAAATAATTCATGGTCCATTCCACTTGGAGTTTTCTTGGCTGATTGCAATAGACTTCACCATCTCCTCTTTCCTAATACGTATTCAGTTTGATTCTAGTATTACGCATAATGGCATTTATGATGCAGGTATTTGAAATAAACAAATAAGTTTCTTCACAAAACTCTATTAGGCTATCTCCTGCATTAATGCATTGATCCAACCAATTTTTTTCTATAATTTTGAATTGCTCTATTCCTTCAACTTTTGTATTCCTGTCACTCATTAGGAGCAGCATTCTTTCTTGATACTGCATTTAGCAAGTACAAGTGGTCCTCGACTTATGACTAGAATTGAGCCCTAAATTTCTGTTGCTAAGTGAGACAGTTGTTATGTGAATTTGGCCCATTTTACGGCCTTTACAATCTTTCTTGCCACAGTTGTTAAGTTAGTAACATGGTTGTTAAGTGACTCTGGGTTCCTCATTGACTTTTGCTTGTCTGAAGTTCTCAAAAGGGGATCACAGACCCCCGGGACATTGTAACCGTCATAAATAGGAGTCAGTTGCCAAGCATCCGGATTTTAATCACATGACCCCGGGGATGCTGCAATAGTCATAAGTGTGAAAAACAGTAATAGGTCACTTTTTTCAGTGATGTTGTAACCTTGAACAATCAGTAAATGAACTACTGCATCGAGGGCTTCTACCTGTATTGCAATTTGCCACAGAATTCTTCATTCATCTCTTCCATCAGGAAAAATTATTGCCTTCTGACTTACATCGTGGCAGGCAGGGGTGGGATGCTACTGGTTTAACAACCAGTTCACTGAATGCATGCTTTGCACGTGTGCACAGTTTACAGAAAACTCACCTTCCACATTACTGCCGGGGAGGAAAATAGCTGCGGAGCCCATCAGCTGGGCTTTGGAAAAGGAAATATAGGTGAGTATAACGCAGGGACAAGCAGGTGGGCCCACTTCAAAGTTGGAGTGAACTGGTTCTCTCCCAGCTGATATTCAGACCTACCGGTTCACCTGTACCAGTCTGAACCGGTAGAATGTCACCCGTGGTGGCAGGTGAGGAGTCGCATCACCTGCCCCTCCCTCCCCATTCCTCTGACTGCTTCATATCCATAGATTTTTCCTTGGGTAATACAGATGTAATTTGTCATTACCTTCTTCCAGATTCAACTTCTTCCTCACAACTGCCGAGATGCCACCCCTGGCCCTATTCCCACTATAGGTTTTTCCTAGCATGTATCCACCCTCTACATTGGGTCTTACCACCAGGTTTGGTCCTGTGAAACACTCCACCCTCACCAGCTGAATTCTTACTGTATGATTTGAAGCCACTGCCCTCCCACCACAACCCCTAAGAGAGAGCTCCATCAAATGACAGGTAATTGTTCAGTCTCATGGTACATACAAGGGTATTTATTGATTTAAAACACTGATATGTTAAGCCAAAGAATAAAAACAGTACAAACAAATAGTGAAGTGAAAGCTGTAACACCAGAAAGGGAAAGACAACATGCTAAGTTAAACTTTCTGATAAAACCCACAACACACTTTCTGTGATAATCTCACCTTATTATTTGTTTGTTTGTTTTTCATCTTAATTTTTTTACAATTAATTCAAGGCATCGAGCATATCCAACACACCTTCTCCTCCCATTTTTCTCACAACAACAACCCTGCAAAGTGAGTTGAGCTGAGAGACCATGATTGGCTCAGGTTCCCCTAGCTGGCTTTCATGGCTAAGGCAGAACTTGAATTCACGCTCTCCCATTTTCCCAGCCTGTTGTCTTAACTGCTAGACCAGAACTTGAGGTACAGGCAGGTCTTAGGTGCTTTCTGGAAGGTTGAAAGGGACAGGGTCTGCTCCATCTCAAGGTGAAAGCTGTTCCATAGGGCAGGGATGCAATGGAAGAGTCATGTCTCCCGGATCCCATAAGATAACAGCATGTAAGGCAGGGGTGTCAAACTCAGTTTCATTGAGGGTTTGCATTTGACCTTGGGAGGCCAGGGTGGGCATGGCTGCATCAGGGTTTGTGTTTGACCTTGGGAGGTCAGGGTGGGCATGGCCAGCTCAACGTGACTCATGTCAGGGGGCCTGTGGGGGTCTGAGCACTCTGGCAGTGAAAACAGTCTCCCAAGCTCTGTTTCCAGTGGGATGGCTTCCTGCAACTTTCTGCTAATGAAAATGGAGCTCAGGGAGGGCCACACGTGGCCCTTATAAGCTCCATTTTTGGCTGGGATGGCCTCCTGCAGCCCTTTCTCAGAGAAAACAGAGCTTGGGAGGGCCACAGGCGGGCCAGATCTAAGCACTCCATGAGCCAGATCTGGCCCACGGGCTTTGAGTTTGACCCCTCTGATGTAAGTGAATGGACTTAGAACATGCCTACCCTATACAATTTAGTGGGACAGCGGGTTGTTTTTAGGGAGTGATGGTTCTGCAAGAAGAATACTGGTGATCCCACTAGCAAAATGAGTAACTCATTAACCTACTTCAGTTTAAGGCAGGGGTGTGTTAAACTGGTGGCTCGCGGGCCAGATGCATCACATGCAGCCTGCTCCCACCCCATCTCCGTGAAGGGGAAAAAATGCCACACGTCATGTGACAGCAATGTAATGCCACAAGTTTGATACACGTGGTTTAAGATATTGCATGGAAAGTCCTGTGCTGTTATCTGTGTCTGTATCCACCATAAGCGAGAGACCCTTCCTTCCTATCCTTAGCACTTAGGGGGACTAGCAGTTAAAAGTGAGGGAGGGAAGGAGTTTCAGACTTGCAAGATTTTGTTATTGTAACCATATAATAAAGTCAATGTAGCTCATGTAATGGTGTTTCCTGTTTTAGTTTCCCCAAGAAGATCAACATCAATTTTCCAAGTCTGAAAGTACAAACTTCCCTCTGCCACTTTAACTAAACTCTTTTAAATGCTAAACCCATTAGGGCAGCTCCTTCCTATATTTCTTTCGTTGACTGTTAAATGATTTTGGGCTCTCGCCTCTCTTGCCTAATGGTTTCATAAGCAGCATCTCATCTCCCCTCTCCTCAAGCTTATCCATGCATTCCATTAATTTTTCCTTCTTTTCTGAATGGAAGAGTAACTGAGAAACAATCTCTCTCCCTCTACTATCATCCCCCTCCCTCATGTGACTGGGAAATCTGGGGTGCGCATGTGCGAGGTGGGAGATGGCCGCCAGTTTCTCTGCTCCGTTCTGGGGGAGCAGAAAAACATCGGAATAAACTGGTGGCTTGGTTCGGAGGTTTGCAAAAGAGGGCCTCCGCAACAGAGTAAGACTCGGGGGACCTGGATAGCCGGTTCCCTGGATAATCTTTGGAAGGACACCGCTCCCAGACGTCTCTTAGCCCACGCAGCAGCCTGGAATGCTCGATTAGATTGGAGAGGAATGGTGGCAGGGCGCTGAAGACTTCGGTGTTTTTCAAGCCTTCGGCGTTTTTTAAGCCTTCGGCGCTTTAATCACTCGTTAACTCTACCTTAACGCTAAATCTCCCTCACTGATCAGAAGGCCAAGGTGGCGCAGTGGTTAAATGCAGCACTGCAGGCTACTGCTAGATCAGCAGGTCAGCGGTTCAAATCTCACCGGCTCAGGGTTGACTCAGCCTTCCATCCTTCCGAGGTGGGTAAAATGAGGACCCAGATTGTTGGGGGCAATATGCTGACTCTCTGTAAACTGCTTAGAGAGGCCTGAAAGGCCTATGAAGCAGTATATAAGTCTACTGCTATTGCTAAAAAAAAAGGAGCCTGGTTGCCTGCCTGCTCGAGAGACTATTGAGAGACTATTAGAGGACCAGGACTATTGGAGAACTATTGTGGTCAAAGGAGGTGGGTGATTTGAAACTGCGCTGGTTGAGATGAGGTAGCTGGCTTAGGCCTTAGCTGCCATAGTCTCTTTAGCCGCCCCCCTCTATTCTATCTCAGCAGAGCGTATTGCTCATCGCTCTAGGTGTTTTTTGTCATCTACGCTCCTGTCTACGCTCCTGTCTCCTGTGGCGTTTTGGACTCTACTGGTTAGCCTTATAGAGGGTTCTTCGGTTTATCATGGGGTGACATAAAACCTGGCAGCTGGCCTTGTGGCCGTTGACTTTGCCCCCTAGGATACCCTCTAGGCCTTTTCTATGCTGCGAACTTTCCCTTCTTCTCTGGTCCTCGGTTTGGATATTGGACACTGGATTTAAATCATTCCATCAAAGTCCCCCTGGAATGTTCTGGACCCCTCTTTTGCAATATTACTTATATCATCTACCGCACAAGGAAGCGAGAAGGCGTAATTTTCCTTCCCCCTGTATATCTTCGCGAAACCCCCCGGACTGGACTTTTGGCAAACCCACCCACAGACCTTATTTAAATCCGCACTGTTTTTAACAACTGTGCATTTTTCCTTGGTATGGTGAGTGCATGTGGTATGTATGTGTTTGAATGAATAATCCCACAGCTTTTAATTTAATGAATTTTTTTCTTAGCTATTTTATTGTATTATTGTATTTTAATTAGTGGGGTATGTATGCGCAGAGTGCTTGGCCTGTATGGATGGGGGGACTGAGAGTGCGGCCCAGAGCCCCCACCTCTGAGTGCACAAGCAGAAGTGAATGGGGGCCCGGAACCACCTCTTGTCCTAGAATGAATGATATAAATGGCCTGCCAGAGAGAGCGGAGGCTACGGGAGGGGAAATGGGGTCTACGGGTGCGGGGGTGGGCCGGAGCATTATGGTCATGATGGGGAGGGGCAGGTACGACGGGAACTTCAGGGCTAGCCATCACCGGGGAAGGAGGGTCCGCTACATCACAGCGATGCCTCTTTCTGGCCCTGTTAGTTCCACTCCAGGACCAGATGGCGAGAGTTGTCAGGGCCCTGGTCTCAGGCTGTTGTTGCTAAATGCCAGGTCTGTGGTTCACAAGGCTCCCCTTGTCCGGGACCTAATATTAGACGGGGGGGGGCAGACCTGGCATGTATTACTGAAACCTGGCTGGTCCCAGAGGGAGGAGTCCCCCTGTGCCCAGAAGGGTTTCAGGTGCTTCATCAGCTGCGACCCCAGTGAAGGGGTGGGGGAGTGGCTGTCATCATCCGAGGGTCATTAGTTCCTCGTAGGATCCCTGCTCCGGAGCTTGTCGGATGTGAGTCCTTGTTGGTGAAGTTGGACCTTGAGGGTCAAGTGGGCTTGTTGTTAACATACCTTCCTCCCAACAGTGTTGCAACAGCCCTCCCCTCGCTCCTCGAGTCAGTAGCCGAGCTGGCGGTAGAGTTCCCCAGGCTTATGGTGCTGGGGGATTTCAACCTCCCTTCGCTCGGCGAACACTCTGATGGGGCACAGGAGTTCATGGCTTCCATGACAGCCATGGACTTGACCCAAGTAATCCGGGGTCCGACTCACTCAGCAGGTCAAGAAGAGAAAATTTGTATCAGATAGTAAAAAGGAAGGGGGTATGATGGAATGTGCACCTAGAGAAGGAGGGGGGATCCTGGCAGGAGCATTGTGGTTTTCCAGGGAGGATGGGTACATTCCAGAGAGAAGCCCAAATTAAGAGAAGGCACAGTCTAGACCTGGATGGGGAAGGAGGAAGACGTTCAGGGTAACTACTCCCTAGAATATCTTAGAGTATATCTATTAGATTAGAAAGCTATAGCTTTAGTCAGGCAAGAATATTTCTATTAGGGATATTGTAAGCAAATAAAGAATTGGACTTGATTGTTTTTCACTGTCATCTTTGGGCTTGAGTCCTGACAGGACATAAGTGATGGAGGCTGTACCATTCTTGTGAGCATGAGTTCATGGGGATGTTCTAAAAGGTGAAAATCTGTCCAGGACAACAGTTAATGAAACAGGTTTGTTTTGTGAATCTGTTTAAAGGAGGGGGGGAAACAACTACAGGGATAGGCAAAGCACAAAATCTAGCTAACCACAACTTTCCAGGAAGAATTAAAGACCAACATGATATGCTGTGTTTACTTGAGACCAACAATCTCAAATGAGCAATCTCTTGGAGAAAGAGTAAGCAGAGTAATAGATAAAGAGAGGGCACAGAATAAATCCTTACTTTCTGTACTCCAGTATTCCTCTGTATTCAGTAGGAGATTTTGTTCCATTTGTCATAGCCAGGAAATCAATAAAGTCTCCCTTATATGCTCTGTTTGGTCATTCTGTCTCTACAGCAATAGCAATAGCACTTAGACTTATATACTGATTCGTAGTGCTTTTACAGCCCTCTCTAAGCAGCTTACAGTGTCAGTCCTCATTTTACCCACCTCGGAAGGATGGAAGGCTGAGTCAACCTTGAGCCAATGAGATTTGAACTGCCGAATTGCAGCTAGCAGTTAGCTGAAGTAGCCTGCAGTACTGCACTCTAATCACTGCACCACCTAGGCTCTATATGTGGGATAGTTTGTTTTTCAGCCCCACAGTCACAATTCAGTGATGGTATTTTGTCCTACTTATAGAGGGCATCTGCACATATGGTTAGTGCAAATTCAGTTCAATGATATCCATATAACAGAATAACAGACTTGGAAGGGACCTTGGAGGTCTTCTAGGCCAACTGTCAGCTCAAGCAGGAGGCACTATACCATTTCAGACAAATAGCCATCTAATTTCTTCTTAAAATCTTCCAATGTTGGAGCATCCTTAATTTCTGGAGGCAAGTCTTTCCACTTATTGTTCTAATTGTCAGGAAATTTCTCCTTAGTTCTAGGTTGGTTCTCTCCTTGATTACTTTCCATCCATTGCTTCTTGTCCTGCTTTCAGATAGTTTGGACAATAGGTTGAGCCCCTGTTCTTTGTGGCAGCCCTTTAGATATTGGAACACTGGTACCATGTCATCCAATGGTGGGTTTCACTTATTTTTACCACTGGTTCACCCCATATGTGCGCGCGGACACACTTCCTTTGTGTGCATGCGTGCCTTCTGCGCATGCATTCAGCCTCAAAAACATGGCTAAATAGGATGGCATAGCATCGGGACTGGGGGGCAGGGGGGAGGGCCCACCCGCGATCTCTGCTACTAGTTCACCTGAACCAGTTTGAACCAACTGAATACTACCTCTGATGTCACCCCTATATTATATAGTGCTGGTCACATCCAAATCTCTGTTTGCAAGGCAAACTTCAACATGATAGGAGGTAATATCCAATGTTCTTTTCACATATTGTGTATGTGTTTATATATATATGTATATGTATATGTATATGTATATGTATATGTATATGTATATGTATATGTATATGTATATGTATATGTATATGTATATGTATATGTATATGTATATGTATATGTATATGTATATGTATATGTATATGTATATGTATATGTATATGTATATGTATATGTATATGTATATGTATATGTATATGTATATGTATATGTATATGTATATGTATATGTATACGTATACGTATACGTATATGTATATGTATATGTATATCAGGGGTGGGTTTCGACCGGTTCGCACCGGTCCCTGCGATCCGGTTGGCCGCCGAACCCGGAAGTAAGTAACTTCCGGGAACGGCGAAGCCCCCCCCCCGCGCCCGTGCGCACCCGCACACCCGTGCCCGCTCCTTACCCGGTTTTTACAAATTCTGCGCTTCTACGCATGCGCAGAACGCATACAGCGCCTGCGCGATCCTCCAGGAGCAGCTGGAGCATTGCGCAGACGCTAGTACGCATGCGCGCGCTGCACGTGTGCACGCGTGCACCGCGCGCGTGCGCGAGGATGCCGCCGGCCTCGTTCCAACCAAACCAGTTGGAACGGGGCGAGAAACCCCCCCCTGATGTATATGTATATGTATATATGTTTATAATATTTCAGACCTTATATTTCATATTTTGTATTTTTATCTCTTGCATTTTTACCAAAATGTGATGTGTATGTGCCACATGATAAATAATAAATAATAATAGTAGCAGATGTGGTACTGAAAAGTCAACAACCTTGGATTTGGACCTCCAATTTTAAGCATCTTGTCTTCTCCATGGCTTTGTTATTCTACTCCTTTTTCTTTAAAAACAAAATGCCCTGCTTATATAAATCATATAGTAGATCCCTTTAGCATTTTATAATCCTTTCCTGATATCTTAATCTTCCATGGACTTTCAATTACTCTGAGAAACAGCAGCAGAGATGCAGTGAAATGCCAAACCACTCTTCTAATAATGCATGCTACTTCTAAAGTAAGGATGGAAAAGCGTGTAATTTCTTTTGCGTATGGATGAACACAGTTAACAATGGGAGCAAAGCTAAACGACAACAGAGAATATTCTACCAATGCCCTAATGAATCATTTGGATCTTGAAATATTTTGTTTCATAGTAGTAAACTATATACATTTGACTTGTGGTTAATTTGGTTTTAACCGGCTTTTTTAAATTGAAGAAGTAAGCCAATTGCCGTTTTTTATTTACTATTTCCTTCCTAATTAACTTGCTGCATACCCCATAAAGCCCATTGTCATAGTCTATCTCGTGCTGATAATAACAATGCCTGTTCAATTTTGCTGAAGGCTTCTCTTCTGCCTGGTGACATTGTCATTATAGCACTACCACTGCTGAGAACAGAAGGGGCACTTGGAACATTTTTTTCCCCAGAATATGTTTCCTTCAGTGACAGATGCTCTGGAAAGTGTAAGTTCTCAGAACTTTGCAGCAGTGCTGATTCAAAGGGCATCTTTGGAAAATTGAAGGTCCCAGAGACTCTAATCACTCTCATAATGGTTTTGCCACCTTTAAAGGATTGGGAGAGAAATCTACAATAGGAAAAGTGATTTTGACCATGTGTTTGAATGGTTGCATAATTGGCAACTCCAAATCTTGATTAATAAATGCTTTGTCCTACACATTGGCAAAAAAAAAAAAAAAAAAATCAGAACACCAAATACAAGTTGGACAGAAACAACCTCATAGACGATTCCCACTCTGTCAAGGACCTAGGAGTACTCATCTCAAACAATCTAAGCCCCAGAGCCCACTGTAACAGCATTGCCAAAAAGGCATTAAGTTGTTAACCTAATTTTGTGAAAGTTCTTCTCCGGTAACATTGTACTACAAACTAGAGGATACAAAACCTTTGCCAGACCAATATTTGAATACAGCTCATCTGCCTGGAATCCACACTGTACATCAGACATTAATACAATTGAGTGGGTCCAAAGCAAGGGTGGGTTCCTGCCAGTTCTAACCTCTTCTATAGAACCGGTTCCAGCTCCCTCCCCCCGCCTGTCTGCACATCATCAAGATGAAGAGTGAAAGGAGGAATTCTGGGAGTTGAAGTCCACAAGTCTTAAAGCTGTCAAGTTTGAACACCCCTGGGTTTTTTTCTAAAGGGTTAGGGGTGCAAGGGTCTTGTAACTTGACAGCTTTAAGACTTGCATGCTTCAATGCCAGAGTTCCTGAGCCAACATGACTAGAGGAGGAATTCTGGGAGTTGGTGTCCACAAGTCTTAAAGCTGTCAACAACTTCTTCAGCTTCAACTTCAATAATACAAAGGGAATCAATACAAACTCAAAGTAAACTGCTCCAAACTCGATTGCAGAAAATATGACTTCAGCAACAGAGTGGTCAACGCCTGGAATGCTCTACCTGTCTCTGTTGTTACATCCTCTAACACAGCTTCAACCTTAAACTGTCTACCGTGGACCTCATTCCATTCCTAAGAGGTCCTCAAAGGGGGCATGCATAAGCGCACCAGCGTACCTAATGTCCCGGTCCTATTGTCCCCGTCCATTTCTATTCATTTATTTCATTTATATCCATGTTTATATTTATACCTGCTACCTTGTACATGTTTGAAAAACTAATAAATACAAATACAGAATACAGAATACCCTTATCACCACTTCCATTTCCTAGCCAGATACTCAAGGAGCTGGATCTAGTTCAATTCTAACCAAACTTTCATTAGGAGGGTGGTGTTGTGTTTTTTTTTTTTAAATTTGAGGTAATCCAATAATTTCCTTCCTGATTTCCTTCTTAAAGCAGGCCTCTGGACTAGAAGACTAGATGGAGCTAAATATATATTGAATGATGAAAATTGTTTATATTTACAGATAAGATTTCCCTACCAACTTGTTATGGTTAATCTTCTCAACTCTAAATATATGCTTTTGAGTCATTTATATATGCTTAGTAGATTGTCAACAATTGTCACCTCTATAGATCATCTAATGATTGACAGCCTCTAATTATATCACCTAGTGACCGGTTCAAATTCCATACTATAATAATGATGGACTAACTAAGTTAAGCATATATAAAAGCTTGAATCCCACAGCAACTTTATTCAAAATGCTTTTTCCCAGATGAGAAATTTCCATTCTACTTGATCAAATAAAATATATGAACCAAACAATCATTGGCAAGTTTACATTGCCAATGATTCCAAGGATGTCTCACTGTTCCTTTCCTCCAACCATTTAGTTCTAGAAATCTAGTTCTTGGTTTGATATCAAGTAAATGGTTCATTCAGGAAAATGTCAGGTAGAGGTCAAGCAAGTATAATCAAGGTTGATAATTCCCTCAAAAGAGGAGCCAAACCAGGGGTGAAATGCTACCAGTTCTGACCGGTTCAGTAGAACTGATACTTAGCTGTGCCGCGCAATCATCAGAACCTTTCCCCCTACTTTTTAAAAGCTTTTTTTTACTGCCGGTTCCGTTGAATAGGTAGTAAAATGCTTTAAAAGGTTGGGGGGGGGTTCTGATGATCACACAGCACAGCTGATTGTCATGGAACCTTTTTTTTCCACTTTTAAAGCATTTTTACTACCTATTCGCCGGAACCAGTAGTAAAAAAGTGCTTTAAAAAGTGGAAAAAATGGCTCTAAAAATCACACGGATCAGCTGTGAGCTGCATGATTGTCGGACTCTCTTTATCTCACTTTTTAAAGCATTTTTACTACCTATTCACCTGAACTGGCAGGGAAAAATGCTTTAAAAAGTGAAATAAAGTGGGTCCGACAATCATGTAGTTCACAGCTGATCCGTGCAATCCTCCAACCCCACTTTTTAAAGCATTTTTTATATCTATCCGCCCGAACTGGCAGGAAAAATAATGCTTTAAAAAGTGGGGAAAAGTTGACCATGTCCACCCGGTCATGTAACCCACCACCACCAAGCCATACCTACAGAACTGGTGGCAAAAAAACTTAGATTTCCCCACTGGGCCAAATCCTTTGCCATTACACTGGTGTTGAGGAGAACATGATCAGAGACTATATAGAGATTCTCAGTCATCCAGGTCATGGTTGAATTTTTAAAAAAAGCGTCTTTGGAACATGTTCAGAGACTGCTGCTTAGAACTATCAGCCATGGGAATTCTCAGTCCATGTGAACTGCTCCTCTGAATCAACTCTGTATGAATTCAAGCTAAGCCTCTGCCGTGGTCGTCTAAGTACTGGGAAGAGCAGACAAGAAGTCAGGCCAAAGATCATCCACTGTGTAGATGAAGAAATTGTCCCTCTATTTTTTAACATTTAAGAGAGGATCCAAGGACCACTAGTGAAATGTATGGAATGGGAAAACTCAATCAATCTGAATAGAGCTGGAGGTCTTCTAGTCCAATCCCTTGCTTAAGGCCCTATATCATTTCAGAAAGGTGGCTCTTTTCTTAAAACCCTCCACGGAAGAAGCCGCTACAACTTCTGAAGGCAAGCTGTTCCATGGGTTAATTGTCCTCAGTGTTAGGAAGTTTCTCCTTAATTCCAGTTTGCTTCTCTCATTGATTAGTCTCGGTCCATTGTTTCTTCACTTGCCTTCTGGTGCTTTGAAAAATAAATTGATCCCTTCTTCTTTATGGTAGCCCTTCAAATACTGGAATACTGCTGTCACCCCTAGTCCTTCTTTTTTCTAGCCTGGCCATACCTAATTCCTGCAACCGTTTTTCCTTTTTTAAAAAACCTTTTTTTTTCTCCAGGCCTTTAATCACCTTAGTGGCTCTTCTTTGCACTTTTCCCAAAGTCTCAGCATCTTTTTTTATAATGTAGTGAACAAAACTGGAAGCAATATTTCAGGAGTGGCCTTACTAAGGCTTTATAAAGCAGTACTAATACTTCACATGATTTTGATCCTATGCATCTGCTTATACAACATGCTGGCTCATGTTTAAGTGATTGTCCATTAGGACTTCTATGTCCCTTTCACAGTTACTGTTTTTGAGCCAGGTTTCATCCTGCCCCCCCCCAAAAAAAAACCCTCACTATGATTGATTCGACATGACCTACTCACCCTGGTTGACTTACCTGGCTGTCTTGTCCCAGATGATTCACCTCGGTCGATTCACCATGGTCATCGAACTCCCTCTTTTGAGTTATCCTGCATTGAATTGTTCCACACTGAGTTGGCTAGGGCAAGTCAGCCATGGCAACACGACCAGGGTGAGTTGGCAATGGTGAGTTATCCTAGACCCTGAAATGTATACTTTGTATGTGGAAGACCCTACATTCAAACTCCGCAAGGTCGAGTTAGAGCAGGAAAAACATCCTCCCCAAATCCTTGGAGAGCCGTTGCTTGCCAGCGTCATCATTCTGATTAGATGTACCAATGGTCTAATGTTATTTAACAGAGCCTGTTAGCATGTTTTGCAAAATGTTCTGCAGAAACCTGCAGAAAGATCTGTAAGAGATATTCAGTGAAGCTGCAGTGGCTCACTGGAGGGTCATTTGACTTCCATGCTAGGAAGAACAATTTATGATTTTTGCCAGCTGGAGCTGAAGTGCTATCTTATCTTGGGACTCTGGGCTAAAGTCAGTTAAATAGCAGTTCAATATCATAAATCTATCGGCTAATGATACAATCATTAATAAAGTCTAAGTTCAGAAGGAATAGAGTTCCCACCAATACCCAAAATTCATGGGGCACAATAGTATTTGTAAATTTGCCTGGTTGAAAGCAAGGAACAAGGAGAGAAGAGATACCTGCAAAAATAAACCTCTTTATCAATTTTTCTGTATATACTTCTACCAAGATAGTTGTCAATTACACAAATCCATGAGTGAATTACTCTCCTTTTCAGGTTTTCCATTGCAAACATAAACATTTTGAAGATTTTAAGTTTAAGATTTTTAGAAGGCAGATTTGGAACAGATCCATATTTTGTATTTGTGCCTTCACCAATACTAGCCATCCATCATTTTTGTGCAGAGGAACATGACACTGTTTACTCACTCTTAGCCCATGGCTAATGCACCTCCCATCCCTGCTTGGAAGTTCCACAAATGCTATTTTTATCCTAAGACATTTTATGCCCTTCTGAATGGATAGTCTGCAGCATTTTCTTCTGATCTAATGACAGGCCCTGCTCCAACTGGCTAGAGTACCTACTATTCCCTTCCTCTCTTTGCTTGGTTGCTGCCCCGTGCAGCAGTTTCACCCTGGATTAATGGTTTTCCATGTTGCCTGCTAGTCAGCAGTTGCCTTTCATTTGCTAACTTGCAGTTGATCCAACAATTCTCCATTAATTTGATTATGATATAATGTATAGAAGATGAGAAACAATCTGTGTTGTATCGAATCATAGAAATTGGAAAGGGGGTATGAAGACATACATGTAAGCAAACATCTGGAAATGCAAAGGAAAAAAATCAGAGGGATTTGTAGAGGGAGCAGTCCCTATCTGGAAACAACAGATGGGAGATCTGCCCACATAGGGATCAGCTATTATGACTTGGCTGATGAGAAGAAAAAGAAACAAGACATGATCATTCAGGGCCTGCAGAGGCCATAATATGGACTGAGGATCAACCCAGTCTTCTGCAAACTCACCTGCAAAGTAAACTGGAGTTTTAAAAATTTACTTCAGGATGTCAAGAGCAGCATGGGAGACCAAGCAGTTCACACTGCAGTTCAAAATTGCCCTCAGTGGCAATTCTGCACATCTTTCATCTTCCATCATATACCCACAATATGAGAAAAGATCTCATTTAAATTGTATACCAAGAAATCCATAGATAAGCTCTTATCTGAACATATAACCTCTTCCCTGTTAGGGAAGACTGCAAATGCTTCTATTTTCAGCATAGCCTAAACAATACAGATTGTTGTGAGATTTACTGAGATAATATCAGTGAAAAATCTCTTGGAGGGTAAATAGTCGTACAATGTACCTTCAGATATTATGTTCCTTGACGTTGACATGTCAAAAGATAGCACGTTTGGCTTCCAATGATATTTCTGTGAACTGTCAAGCAAGATCTTTGCTTTATAGCCTCCATCAACTGCTCAATTCATGCCTTTCCACAATTTTATTCTTTCATCCAGGGATTGTTCAGTAGCACCCATGTCTTTCAGAGCATTCATGGTTAGCCAGCATGGCTCTCTCAAAATGTTATATCCAAGACTGCATTAAACTCTTGTCTGGAGCAAAGTGTCTTGTAAAGTGAGGCTGAAAACCCCCCTCTAAAATAGACACATGAAGGCAACTAAAAATCCAAAAGCCAAAATCCAGTTTTTAAACATGCCCCCAAGGAAACTTTGCAGTCATGATGATTTCTTGCTAATTGCCTTGCTTTTCTAAAATTATCTTTTCCCCAGATTGTGTGCAGTTCAGGGAAAGAGTGTCTTGCAGAGAGCAGCAAGCTGCTTATCCTGAATCCAAATTGGAGAGAAATTTAAGGTAAAAAGGAATAGAAGTTACAGTAATTCATATGGAGCACACGAACAGAGCCAGTCACTTTCTTCTGGTCAATGTCTCTGTATCACAACAGACTGTAGCACTGATAAATCCAATCCTTGGATGATGAGTGACATCATTATGTGTTAGGTCAACTGATACCATGGCTAGGAGACCATTTTTTTCATTAATCAGAATTCAAACAAGAGGTGGGATCTGAACTGTTCAAATAGATCTAAGACATGTTTTTTTTCAGTTGTAAAATGGTTTTCAGCTTCATCAAGTTTAGACAATATTATTAGAAACTGTTACCAAAAAAACCATCTATTGAAGGAACAACATGCAGGCACAAGTATTCTCACGTTACTCCCTTCCCTATTTCTTTTAAGGGCCCCTACCCTTTTCTTTTGCAACAAGCTAGTCCTTTAAAAAGGATTCACCTGAACAGAAAGTTGTAGGGACAACAAAGAAGAGGTGTTATAAATGATCCAAGATACCATTTGTGACCATGGGAAAGCAAGCACCAATTTAGATCAATAGAAGATCAATCATTCTAAGACAGTGAGAAATGGGAAGGAGTTTATTTGGGTAAGATCTGGAAATAGCTTAACATCATGGTTCCCTTGGAAAAGGGAATATGCACTCAAGAACAAATTGCCTGACAGTAAATTCCACCATAGAAGGATTTATCTGGAGGCAAAATCTGTGAAATGGTGCAGGCCAAGTTGGAAGATAAAAGGAAGATGGAATCAAAAGAGTCACTGGAAGACTTCTGAACTGGGTCATCCATCTCCAAAAATCCTAACCTGTGCCCATCAGCTTGGGTTGAAGCATGATGTATAAGAGTAAGTGAAGAACAACATGTAGCATGTGCGAGGAACATGTCTGCCGAGCTCACCGCTCCAGCCCCGTACAAGAAAAACAGCCAGAGAAGAGGTGAAACCGAGCTCAGGAATTGAGCTGGGGAGAGGGCAAGGTATGAGCGATTCATAGGGGAGCTGGTGCCGGCAGTGAATAGGAGAGATATCGCTCTCCAAGGCTGCCGTTTGTGAAAGATGCTGATGCTGACACCGCTCGGAGGACGCTCGGAAGGCACCGCGGCTCAGCTGTTGGAAGACGCCGCGGCCCAGCTGTTCTGGAGGACCTTCGACCTTCCCGCGACTGCCGCCCTGACTGCTGCGACCGCTGCTGTGCTGCTTGCTGGCTCGTTGGCCCGCTGGCTCGCTGACACCGCTTTGAGAACGGCACGGCTCAGCTGTTTGGAAGATGCCATGGCCCAGCTGTTCTGAGGGAGCCTCGGCCTTGCTGCGACTGTCGCCCTGACTGCCACGACCGCCGTTTTGTTGTCCACTGGCTAGCTGGCCTGCTGGCTCGCTGACGCCGCTCAGAGAACGCCGCGGCTCAGCTGTTTGGAAGACGCCACGGCCCAACTGTCCTGGGGGAACCTCGATCTTACCACGACCGCCACCCTGATTGCCGCAACCGCCACCCTGATTGCCGCGACCGCCGTTTTGCTGCTCGCTGGCTCGGCCACCCTGGAAAAGTTTGGAGGGCCCTTGGGGGGGGAGGCTTGCTGACTGCCGCTGCTTTCTTGCTTGTTATCGTGCCCACTATCTCCCCCACTCTGGCTACCGTGGCTGACTTTTTGCTGCTGAGAAAGAACAGGTCTGTTGTCATCTTGTCGGCTTGCTGGGGAATGTGAGTGGATCTCTGGCCTGTGCTGTGAACACTGGCCTAGCAAGGGGGTGGTTGGCCCGGATGGTGCCGAAGGTGTTCAAGCGGGTGGTGTGTGGCTGCCACTGCATATGGGGCCTTTTGTCATCTGGCTTCCCTGATCACAGCCGCTGGATTTTGGATTTATGACCTTGTCCCATCTGGGGTGACCACTACCGCCCGTTGATGCCTGGATACATCGCCTCAGCCCCTGCAGACTCTTTTTGGACCACTATATCACTACACCACCTTATTCCATGGGAAAGAGGGAAGACCAACTTTCTCTCCCTCTATATCTCCACTAACTTCAGCAGACTAGACTCTTGCGAACCCACCACAAACTTTGTATGGACATTTTAATAGCCGCGCAATTTTTCTTTTTGTATGGGATATGTAGATGCTATGTATGTGATGGATGGTTGATGTTTGTACCCACTTTTATTAATTTTATTATCATTGTACCCTGTAATTTTAAATTGACTTTTGTGGGGACTGCATGAGTGAGTGGCTGTGTATGTATGAGAGGACTGGGAGTACAGCCAGGTGCCTCCTCCACTGAGTGCTATTGCAGAAGTGGTGGTGGTGGGGGCACGCCTACCTCCCGTCCTAGAATGATTAAGATAAATGGCCTGCCGGAGAGAGCAGAGGCTACGGGAGGGGAAATGGGTCCACGGGTGCAGGAGTGGGCCGGAACATTATGGTCATGATGGGGAGTGGCAGGTACGATGGGAACTTCAGGGCTAGCCATCACTGGGGAAGCAGGGTCCGCTACATCACAGCGATCCCTCCTTCCGGCCCCGTTAGTTCCACTCCAGGACCAGATGGCGAGAGTGGTCAGGGCCCTGGTCTCAGGCTGTTATTGCTAAATGCCAGGTCTGTGGTTCACAAGGCTCCCCTCGTCCGGGACCTAATATTAGATGAGGGGGCAGACCTGGCATGTATTACTGAAACCTGGCTGCGCCAGGAGGGAGGAGTCCCCCTCACTGAAATGTGCCCAGAAGGGTTTCAGGTGCTTCATCAGCCGCGACCCCAGTGAAGGGGTGGGGGAGTAGCTATCATCATCCGAGGGTCATTAGTTCCTCGTAGGATCCCTGCTCCGGAGCTTGTCGGGTCTGAGTCCTTGTTGGTGAAGTTGGACCTTGAGGGTCAAGTGGGCTTGTTGCTAACGTACCTTCCTCCCAACAGCGTTGCAACAGCTCTCCCCTCACTCCTCGAGTCAGTAGCCGAGCTGGTGGTAGAGTTCCCCAGGCTTATGGTGCTGGGGGATTTCAACCTGCCTTCACCCACATTACACCTATCCTCCGCGAGCTGCACTGGCTTCCCATTGGTCTCTGGACACGCTTCAAGGTGCTAGTCATTACTTTTAAAGCCCTACATGGTATCGGACCTGGCTAACTGAGAGACCGCCTCCTGCCAATTACCTCCCTGAGACCTATTAGATCGCACAGACTAGGATTTAGGATTTAGGATTTTATTAGTATTTATAGGCCGCCCTTTTCCCTGAGGGGACTCAGGGCGGCTTACATAAAATAAGGGAGGGAGGGTACAAACAATAGACACAAACAATACATAGAAGTAAAATAGTAAGCAACATTCATTCATCATTCGGGTGGGGACAAATTAGCTTTATCCCCAGGCCTGACGGGCTAGCCAGGTCTTAAGGGCTGTGCGGAAGGTCTGGACGGTGGTGAGGGTACGAATCTCCACGGGGAGATCGTTCCAAAGGGTCGGAGCTACTACTGAAAAGGCTCTCCTCCGTGTAGTTGCCAGTCGGTACTGACTGGCAGATGGAACTCGGAGGAGGCCTAATCTATGCGATCTAATTGGTCGCAGGGAGGTAATTGGCAGGAGGCGGTCTCTCAAGTACGCAGATCCACTACCATGGAGGGCTTTATGAGTGACAAGTAGCACCTTGAAGCGCACCCGGAGATCAACAGGTAGCCAGCGCAGCTCGCGGAGGATAGGTGTTATGTGGGCGAACCGAGGTGCACCCACAATCACTTGCGTGGCCGCGTTCTGGACTAGCTAAAGTCGCCGGATGCTCTTCAAGGGCAGCCCCATTTAGAGCACATTGCAGTATTCCAGCCTACTAGGCCTCCTCCGGATTCCATCTGCCGGCCAATGTCGGCTGGCGAACCCCCCGGGGGAGGGCCTTCTCTGTAGCTGCTCTGGCCCTATGGAACAATCTCCCCGTTGAGATCCGGACCCTTACTACCATTCCGGCCTTCCGCAAAGCGACCAAGAACTGGCTGTTCCGGCAGGCCTGGGGCTGTTGAATTATCCAGCCCCATCCTAAGTTATGAATGTTGTTGTATTTTTAATTGTTGTTTTTTATTTTTTATATCCCCCCTTCCCTTTTGTTTGTAAGCCGCCCTGGGTCTTCCGAGAGTGGGCTGCATACAAGCTAAATAAACTAAACTAAACTAAACTAAACTGAATGAGAATAAATGGGAATTGATTATTGAAATAGCTTAAATAAAGCAATTAATATTATTTAAATTGTGTGCTGATGATCTTGTGATGACCTAAGGCATGGCACAAAAGCAACACAGCAGTGGTGGATTGCCAATTTTTTTACTACTGGTTCGGGTGTGATCTTGCACGCGAGATGCTTCTACACATGTGCAGAAGCATTCAAGTGGGCGGGCGAATCCCCCCGCTGCCGCTACTACCAGTTTTCCTGATCTGAGCTGAATCGGGAGCAACCCACCTCTGCAACATAGATAAAGAACAGGTCTAACTTTGCTTTATTGCTCCAACTTTGCACCCAAACTTTCCCGTGTTTACAAGTCCTGGAGCAAATCTTTCACACACACCTTTAGCAGCTTCTGGTTGCAAGTAGTCTAGTAAGCCAAGTTATCCAAACAGTAATCAGAGCAAGAAATCCAGTAAGCCAAGTTAGCCAAACAGTGATCAGAGCAAGAAGTTCAGTGAAGCAGGCAAATTGGGCAAGCCCCACAAGTCAGAGCACAGTAATCTTCAGGCATTGGCAAGTGCACAGGAGGCTCTAAAGATTCAATGCTTGTTCCCAACAAATGCCCTTCCCACTGGCACCTCATTATATCTCAGTCCCCAGGTGTGCCTTGTGAAAGGGGGCGGGGCACTCTCCTTCCTTGTAGCTAGCTCAGTCTGTGTTGGTCTTGCCTTTTCTCTTCTCTCCGTGCTCTAGGATCAGGAGGGGGTGGTCCTTGCTCTTTGCCTGAGCTCTGTCTTCCCTGCTCCTCCTTGTCAGCAAGCTTTTCTAATCCTGAAAATCCTTGCTCAGACTGACTCTGCCCTCCCCCAGTTTCCTTCAAGCCAAAAGATCCACCCTCTTGATCTCTGTTGGCTCTTGTTCCAGCTCATCTTCCCCCGCAGATTCAGACTCCGGCAGGGACATGACAGATCTCCAATTTATTGTTGTATAAGACCACAATTCTTTCAGCTTTGTTCCTGGGAGCAGCTGTCTTCTAAAGTAAAAAGCAAGGATGCCAGATTAAGACTCCAGAAATTCTGTAATAAAAATGAGTGGAAGAAGGGGAAAAAAGAGGAAACAAAGGTGGAAATGGAAGAACATTCAAATCAAGTGGTGCATGGAAGAGTTGAAAAATGTAAGACAAGAACACTTTGATGGTGATGTGACATGAAACATTAATAGTGATGAACTTCTGTGGCATACTTGAACCACATGTCTTGGTAGAATGGAAACTTTCATAGATTTAGGGCCACCTGAGGAGTACAAGTGAGATAGGGGAGAAGGAATGTGGACTCAGAAGGTCAATGTTAGTCAGCAAGTCTCTTCCAATAAGCCGTCTAGATAATGACAAATCATAACACCCAGATAATGTCCAAATTTTTGGCATGATTGCCTGGTCCAAAATGTTGGAAGCCACTGCAAAAATTCTACCACAGACTAATGCAGCAGTCCTATAACAATGACACCTTGCCAAACCCAACCTTAATTGAAATAACCACCCAAGTGGTGGTGGAGCAACGTGGGCTGGAGAGGATTAGATATAAAAGTCCAGAAAAAATAAGAGAAGATAGTGCCGCAGATACAGATGCAGACACAGACGGAGATGTATGTATGTATGTATGAGTGGTGAGTTTCAATTATTTTTACTACCGGTTCGTTTGTGTGTGTGCGCGTGCTTGCATGTGCATGCAATGCTTCTGCGCATGCACACAAGCAACTGGGTGGGTGGGAGGGCGGAGCCTCCTGCCACCACCACTACCGGTTCACCCAATCCGGGCTGAACCAGGAGCAATAGCAATAGCAGTTAGACTTATATACCACTTCATAGGGCTTTCAGCCCTCTCTAAGCGGTTTACAGAGTCAGCATATTGCCCCCAACAATCCGGGTCCTCATTTTACCCACCTCAGAAGGATGGAAGGCTGAGTCAACCTTGAGCCGGTGAGATTTGAACAGCCGAACTGCAGAACTGCAGTCAGCTGAAGTAGCCTGCAGTGCTGCATTTAACCACTGCGCCACCTTGGCTCATCCCACCCATGGTATATATGTATGTATATATAGTAGCAGAAGAATACAAGAAAATGGAACTATAAGAGATGGAAAAAATTATTGAGTGTACGTCCATAAAATTAATGATAAGATTCAGAAGAAAAAAAATGGGTAGCTTTGAAGAATAAAGCAAAAGAAATTAAATCCTTTGTGTTGTAAGAAAATGGTTGCATTAAAGTTTCTAATAAAAATCATTTTGGAATGGTAACACTATTCTATCAGCCTGATTCCATGTCGATTCCACCACAGGGTAAATGAAAATTACAACATTCAGTGAAGAACAAAGTTCAAGTCAGAAAACCAGGAATTTTATTAAAACACATAAGAGGAATTCCACAAATAACCAGGTCAACATGGTCACTGCAGTGTGATTATATGCACAAAGATGGAAAGGCTCTGAAACACCTACAATAGAGGAATGGTCAGTAAAAATAACAGAATTGCAGAAATGGCAAAACTGATTTGTTTCATTAGGGAGAAGACAATACTTGCTAGTGATTGGAAACCCTTTATGGACTTTTTGCTAAAAATGGGGAAAAAATAACTTGCGATTTATGGGTTTGATAATTAGAAAGGGTAGCATACTAAAAGAAGGAGCCATAATGTAACCATAAAGTAACATCTGCAGAGAGAATAAAATATAAATATAAATGCATTTATAACTGCTGTAAAAATGATTGGAAGCCACTTTTTAATATATATATATATATTCGCTTTCATTTCTTATCATTTTTACTTTAAATTTTCCTTTTTCTTTAAATTTGTATTGTATTTACTTTGTTAAAAATTAACCAATAATGCTTTGCACAATTGAGATTGGATCTCCTGAAATGTACCTCTAAATATTCTTGGTAAATAAACAGAAAATATAGCTATTTCCAAAACTGGAAGATCATCTTTCAAGTCACCATCAACATTTAAAAACTTGGCAAACTTTGATTAATCTATTAGTTAACTCACATCTAAGTATTCATTGCATCAAAATACATCTTGGGAGTCTAGTCATAGAGGCGATGTGCTACAAGCAAAAGCAAAAACCATATAGGTTCTTCCAACATAAATTAAAATTTTAGCAAAATATGCTTATTTGATGCAGGATTGGCTATGAATCAAGAAAACAATATGAAAAAATGAAGGAAAAAAGATTTATATTATGAGTGCATCATCTTCCAGTCTCAATTAAATCCATACCTCCCGTTTGTTTTATTAATAGATATTTTAAATAACATATTGACTTCTGCCATTCCATTGAGTTGCTTTCAGTTTATTAGATATTATGCAATTACATGGAGAAAATTGAGTCAGGCTGCGTTGACATTTACCAAGTATACAAGAAAAGGTGGAAGTGTGTAAGCCCTTTCATCACTGTAAATCACAAAAGCAGAACTACTGAACAGTGAACAAATTAGATTTTAATGCAGCAGATTAGTTAAGGGGAGATCAAATCTCCTATGAGAGATGAATTACCAGTCTTTCTGGGATAAAAGGAAGCAAAGTGACAGAATGAAGGACGAACAGTAAATATATGGAAAACAATGGAATGAGTAGCAAGAAGGCATTGAACCCTAGACATTTATGTGGCTTGATGGCAGTTTCTTTCTTGTTCCTGTTTTGCTTGTTAGGTAACAGCAGAGTATTGAGAGAACAGATCAACCTCTTCTCTAAAAGTGTCGCCTTTCCTGAGGGCATTAATATCAATCATGGCTAAATATCTCTTGGTTAAGTCAGTACTAATTGGACTTCTCTAATAAATGTTCCCCTGTTAGTGCTTGAGCTAGCTTCTTTTATAATGGTTTTAGGAGCTGTAATCTCTGATTCTAATAGCAGTGCTATTTTCAGGGCTCATCAAGGTCAATATTTATATGTGACAACAACGGCACTAGCCACAGATAGGGAGGAAGTATCAGCAAAATAACAAACAAACCAACAAAAATACTGCAACAGAACTTCATCAAAAGGCAAAGAAAGGAAATTAAAAGTGGAATGCTTCCCATCCCCCTAGTGAGGACTGTACATGCTGACACAACATAAAAATGAAGTATTGAGGAAGATAAAGGTTACTATTCATCTAGTGCAGGGGTGTTAAACTCAATTTCATTGAGGGCCATATCAGAGTTGTGTTTGATTTTGGGGTGGGGCAGGATGTGCATGGCCAGAGGGATATCACTTGAGTTGGGGACGCCTGTGGGGGCCCCAGCACTATGCCAGTGTAAACGGACTCCCGAGCTCTGTTTTCAGCTGCGATAGCTTCCTGCAACCCTCTGCCTGTGAAAACAGAGCTTGGGAGGCCATCCACGGCCCTCCCAAGCTCCATTTTTGGCTGTGACTGCCTCCTGCAACTCTCTGTCAGCAAAAACAGAACTTGGGAGGGCCATGGGCAGCCCTCCCGTGCTCTGTTTTTGCTTGCAGAGGCACTGTGGGCTGGTCCTTTGCTCTTTCCAGGGTGGCCCCGTGTAGGCCAGATCTAAGCAACCCATGGGCCAGACCTGGGCCCTGGGGCCTTGACACCCCTGATCTAGTGGAATGATGTACAATCTACGTACCAATTTCTGGATTACTACAGAGTCCTTTAGGCAGTTGCAAGCAGGTTTAACACTCATTTGCACTATTCAGATGACCCCGAGGGCACAGATATACAGTACTTACAAATGATCTCAATCTCTCAGAAAAAGAGCTAATGACCAGATGACTGCAAGGAATGTAAATCCTTCCAATCCCCACCATTCAGTCAGAACTGAAGAAGTTTATTGAATGAGAATTAAAATGTTTTCAAGGAAAAACAAAGTCCTGTTGCCTTTTGGAAAAAGCACCTTGGGGATAACTATGATTTGGACGACTGAGAATCTTCATAGACATTTAAAACTATCCATTAAAGTATCAACAACTCCAAGCCTATAACTGCATATTCATACAATTAAAATGCATAGTATAAATTAATGCCAAAATGAACATTCCATGTAAATTATTTTTGCTTATTATTCAGTTTAATTTGATGGGACAAGTTATTTTTCCTCCCTCCGTCCCGCCCTCCCTCCCTCCCTCCCTCCCTCCCTTCCTTCCTTCCCTCTCTTCCCTTGCCCTCCTCTCCCCTCCCTCCCTCCTTCCTTCCTTCCTTCCTTTCTTTCTTCCTTTCTTTCTTTTCTTTCTCATTTATATGTATAGGTCCTAGTTAGTCAGTAGTGAAATTAAAAAAAAAATTACTACTGGTTCTATGGACGTGGCTTGGTGGATGTGGCAGGGGAAGGATACTGCAAAATCTCTCTTCCCACCCCACTCCAGGGGAAGGATACTGCACAATCCCCATTCCCTCCACATTCCTGGGGGAAGATATTGCAAACTCTCCATTCCCTCTCCATTCCCTCTCCACTCCAGGGGAAGGATACTGCAAACTCTCCATTCCCTCCCCACTCCAGGGGAAGGTTACTACACAATCCCCATTCCCTCCCCACTCCAGGGGAAGGATACTGCACAATCCCCATTCCCTCCACATTCCTGGGGGAAGATATTGCAAACTCTCCATTCCCTCTCCATTCCCTCTCCACTCCAGGGGAAGGATACTGCAAACTCTCCATTCCCTCCCCACTCCAGGGGAAGGTTACTACACAATCCCCATTCCCTCCCCACTCCAGGGGAAGGATACTGCACAATCCCCATTCCCTCCACATTCCTGGGGGAAGATATTGCAAACTCTCCATTCCCTCCCCACTCCAGGGGAAGGATACTGCAAAATCCCCATTCCCTCCCACATTCCTGGGGGAAGATATTGTGAACTCTCCATTCCCTCCCCACTCCAGGGGAAGGATACTACACAATCCCCATTCCCTCCCCACTCCAGGGGAAGGATACTGCACAATCCCCATTCCCTCCCCACTCTGGGGCCAGTCTCCGAACTACTGAAAATTTCTGCTACCGATGCTCCAGAACCTGTCAGAACCTACTGAATTTCACACCTGGTCCTAGTGTTCTAAGCAAGATGGAAAATTCAGTGAAATCCTCCTATCTGGCATGGGAGGAGCTTATTCTAACCTTGGTCATGAGGTGGCTCAGGGTTGTGTGAGTACTTTTTAATTATCTTGGCAATTCTTTTTCAGTTGGACTCTTTGTTGGAATCACAAATATTCTCCTCAGTCAGCAAAGAGAACTGTACACTTAAAAAAGAAACTTTATGCCTTTTTCATGAGAGGAATATTGCAAATATACATATATATTTAAATATATTCAAAAGAGATTATGTTTCCACTGATTTATTTGCACAGCCAGCTCTTACATGCCCATTCCCATTTGAAGTTGTAATAATATCTTAAATGAGAAACAAAGAATGGAGAATAAATGGATCTCAGAGAATTATTCAGTGTGAAAAGAAATATCACACTGAGATAGGTTGGGCGCCTCAATCTTAATTTTTCCTAAATTCAGTAGTTTGATAGGAGTGAGCACCATATGAAAATAATTAAAAAGTATATGACAGTATCCATTTTGTGTATTATGTTTAGGTATTAACAAATTATGGATTATGAACCAAATCCAATATTGTTTAAGATAAAATGAAGTTTATTTCAACTACAGAATTCTGGATGAGCACTAAAAGGCTGCATAACATTCTAATTCTTTGTTACTGCTGAGCAGTGGTGGGTTGCAATTTATTTTACTACTGGTTCGTTCATGCGCACACACAATCGCATGATGTGTCCAGGTGGGTGGGCGGAGCCTCCTGCCGCCGCCATTACCAGTTCACCTAATCTGGGGCGAACTGGTAGCAACCCACCTTTGCTACTGAGTGATACTTTTGCAGCCTGAGAGCTCTATGCTATCATATTTACACTCAAATGATACAACTTTCTCTTCTGAGCTTCCTTTGGTAACCTGTTGAATGATTCATAATCTCCTTTGAAGATGATTCTCAGATGTTGAGGATACAGAAGGCGGTAATACCAAAAGAAGCCTTTTCCAAGTTACAGTGATTGAAATAGAAGATGATAAAAGTCCATCCTCACACACCCCAGTTCGTTATGCCAGAAGTATAAAACACGTGAAATCAGGAAAGATGACCAGGAAAGTGGAATTCAGTTCTGGATTTTAAAAAAATGTTGTAAAAATTACTGTTTTAGACTTTGAAACATAATATGTTAGCCTTGCACACCATAGATTATCCTCTGTTACGCTCGTTTGTAATATTTAATGTATATGAGAAGGAGAAACAAAAGATGTCTTCAGAAATAAATTGTGTGAACATCTGATATAATTTCAATGAATATTTTTTTATTTCCATTTTCATTTTCATAACACACACTCACATGTATACTATACATAGCCCAAATCGTATAGTATTAAATAATAATTACATCAGTTCCTCATGTCAACAATGCCCAGAAAAGTAGAAACCCATTATAGCTCTTCTGCTCTCCATACACCTCTTTCTTCTACCACCCTCCAACTTTCTATCTTCCCTTTATCATCCTTTTCTACTCTACTTCCCCACCCTTTCTACTGCTCCTCTCTCTACAATCCACTCCTCCTTATCCTTCTCGTCTTCCCCCCTTACCCTCTCTCCTGTCCTTCTCTTCCCATCATTCTTGTTCCTTCTATTTCCCACTCCTCCTCTCCTTGGTGTATTTCCGCTACATGTCAATATGCTTAACATGTCCTAGTTTTAAAGGAAAAATAGTAATAATGATAGCAATGAAAATATAAGAAAAAAAAACAGTATACATGTAGGGTCCAATTACATTAAAATATAACACGTCTCGTCAAACCTGATATATCCCTCCCCCCCACCCTCCCCCCCAGCCCCCCACAACCTACCCCCCCCCTGACTTCCCAGAACCCGTACACGGTATAGATTTTTAACAAACACAGTCTAAAATATATTGGAAAAAAGAATAAGAAATTGATAACATCTTTACATTGAACTTAGCTCCTCCTTGCTAAACTAACTTTAAACAATTTAAATCATTCCTGATCTTAAGCATAGGCTATCTGGAATTTCTTAGTCCCGTATTTATTTTGTATATAATCAATCCATTTTTTCCAGTCTCGTTTATATCTCTCATTTGAGTGGTTCTTAAGATATGCAAATATTTTAGCCATCTCGGCTAAATTTGTGACTTTCAATGTCCATTCTTGAATTGTAGGCAAGTCTTCCTTCTTCCAGTATTGCGCCACCAATAGTCTTGCTGCAGTTATTAAGTGCAAAATCAAGTTAATCTCTACTGCTGTACAGTCGGTAATTATACCTAACAAAAATAACTGAGGAGTAAACTTTATCCTTTTTTAAGAACATTTTGCATAATCCACCATATTTTTATCCAAAATTCCTTAACCTTTTGGCAAGTCCACCATATGTGGAAATATGTAGCATCGAGAGAACCACATCTCCAGCATTTGGGTTGTAAATTCGGATACATAGAAGCCAACTTTTTAGGATCTAAATGCCATCTATAGAACATCTTGTAAAAATTTTCTCTCAGGTTTTGGGCTTGTGTAAATTTTACATTTCTTACCCAAATTGTTTCCCATGTATCCAACATTATTGGTTCTTCAATATTTTGAGCCCACTTTATCATACAATCTTTAACTAGTTTTGTTTCGGAATCCATCTGTACTAATACATTGTATATCCTCTTTATATGCATTAAACTTTGATCTCTTATTTGTTTAAATAAATTATCCTCGACTTGCATGAACCCAATGTTTTGATCTGTTTTCCACCTGGCCTGTAGCTGTCCATATTGGAACCATGTTTGAATTACCTTTTCCTCTTTTAATACATCTAAGGATTTTAGTTGTAATACACCCCTTTCTAGGGTAAGAAGCTGTCTGTAGGTAATTATATCCTGTTTTTGTGCTATGTTCATATTTTCTATTGCGTGTCTAGGAATTGCCCACATGGGTATCTTGTCATTTAATTTGTATTGATATTTTTTCCAAACCCGCAGTAAAGCATTCCTTAAAATATGACTTTTAAAGTTTTTGTCCACTTTTTTGTTGTATAACAGGTAAGCATGCCAGCCATATACCAAATCATGTCCCTCGATATTAAGTATCCTATCATTGGTTAAGTCAACCCAATCACTAATTACAGATACTACTACTGCATCATAATATAATTTTAGGTTGGGTAATTTCAAACCTCCCCTCTCACGCACATCTTGCATTATTTTTAGCTTTACTCTCGTCTTCTTTCCTACCCATACAAATTTATTAATACTCTTCTGCCATTCTAGCAGGTTCGCATCTTTTTTAAGTATAGGTAGCATTTGGAAAAGAAATAAAAATTTAGGTAAGATATTCATTTTCACTGCTGCTATTCTTCCCAACAAAGATAACTGCAACTTGTCCCATTTTTTCATCTCTGTCTGTATACTATGCCAAAGTGGTTCATAATTATACTTATATAATTTCCCATTTGAAGTTGAGATATTAACTCCCAAGTATTTGACCTTCTTAACTGTTTCACATCCTATCATTCCTCCTAGTTCTTCCTTTTGTTTAGTATTCATATTTATAGCTAGTATTTTTGTTTTCCCTAGATTTATTTTAAAGCCAGAGACTTGACCATATTGGTTAATCGTATTCATTAAGATCACACTGGATTCCTGCGGTTGATCTAATATTATAACCAAATCATCCGCGAAAGCATGCACTCTATATTCTTGCTGCCTAATCTTAATTCCCTTTAGACCCTCCAAGCCCCGTATTTTGTTCAGCAGTATTTCCAAAGTTATAATAAATAGTAGTGGAGACAAGGGACAACCCTGTCTTGTACCTTTTCCAATTTGAAAAGAGTCTGTTAAACTTCCATTGACTATAATTTGAGCCGTTTGCTGTTATATTTGCTGATATAATTTCAGACAACAAAGAGGTGTTTTTTAGCAAAACTGAGTCAGTGATTCAAATGAGATTCAATCAAATCATCCCTTTAAATTGATTTGATTCATCTGATTAAATCAGATGCTATGAATTCACCACAGGGACACTTAAAGGAAAGTTAGAACTTCAGTGAACAGCCTCAAACATTGTCGCAAACTTTGTCTGATAACATGGGCTATTGAAGCAAGGTTGCTGTGGTTGAGTCACTGATAATGACAGGAGTAGGTGACAAAGGAATTTTATTACCTCCAAAAACTCTGCCTATGAGATCACTTGAGAAACAATTCCCCTTGGTTTGACCCTTGCTCTTCGGTTAGAATCATATTTTGCATGAGTTAATCTGAGACCGTTTACTTGCTGTTAAAATATGAAGTACATAAAATATCTTACTGAAGTATGCTGTATATACAATAATGGAGCCCGAAATTGTGGTCATAAATTGTGATGGTTTTTAAGCAGGTCAGCACATCAGAGATGGTATTCAGCTGGTTCAGACCGGTTAGTAAAAATTGTGGGTGGCCTGTCCACCCACCCCTGCTGTATGCCGTCCTATTTAGGCACATGCGCAAAAGGTGCACACAAGAGCAAAGAGTGTGCATGGAAGGCTGGGCGCATGCACGGAAGGGGCTCGTATGCCCGCAAAGCCACTGCTGCATCACATGATAGCAATAGCAATAGCACTAGACTTATATACCACTTCACTGTGCTTTACAGTCCTCTCTAAGCAGTTTATAGAGTCAGCATGCCCCCCACAATCTGGATCCTTATTTTACTAAGCTTGGAAGGCTGAGTCAGCCGTGAACCTGGTGAGATTTGAACTGCCAAATTGCAGTCAGCCAGAAGTCAGCAGAAGTAGCCTACATTCTAACCACTGTGCCACTGACTGCTTTTATGACATTTTTTGTGGTGGTCATTAAATGAACATGATGGACATAAAACAATCCTTAAGGAAACTCATAGTTCATAATGGGCATTAGAAATAAAAACCGGTAACTGGCTAAAAAGTGTTAAATTGCAGTCACATGATTGCGGGATACTGAAGGCCCAAAATGTGATCACATGACAGTAGGGAACCAGGAGGCATCGAAACTTCTAATTCAGGTTGTTAGTACCTTTTTGGGGGGATCTGTCTTAACTTTGAATGATTGCTAAGCAACCAGTCATGTCGAGACTAACCAGACTCATTTTTCCCTTTCTATCATACACACAAATATTACACATATATATCCCTCTAGAAAGCGACCGATTGTGAGTTCAAATCCCTCCTTATATGTGAAAGACAGCTAGGAGACTTTGGGCCAGTCATTCTTTTTCAAGCACACACCCCTCACAGAGTTGTGAGAAAAATATGAGGAGGAAAGTGTGATGAATATGTTCATCACTTTGAGTTATTTGTAAAATAATAATTAAAAAGGTGGGATACCAATAAATAAATATATAAACATCACAGATGTATGCAGATGCATGAACTAATCCAAGAGAGATTATAAAGCTGAGATAGAAAGTGAAGATGCCCATCATGATGGATGACCATTGACACTGTTCAATTATTCAACTATTATACAGTTCAATTATTCTTATGGAACAATTCATTAACTCGAAACAATCTCAGTTCTTTAAAAAATCCTGAATCATGGGTTTAAAAAATTGTTTTTTACTTATATCGCAAAATTCTAATTTCCTCCTGGCACATATCAAAACTGTCAAGCAATCATCACAAACACATACAAATGTTGCTGAATCAAAGCCTGAAAAAGTTCCGATGTGTCTTTGGAAATATTGAGATTGTGGGAAATTTTATCCACCAATGCCAGATTACCAGCCTGCACAAAAGTCACACATCATATGCGGAACACGTCGGCTTGTGCTGACTCACGGCTAGTGATCTATTTTGTTAAACTAAAATGCTGATGGCATGACAGTTGGCTGTCGTGCTTTGCATATTAAGGTTGAAATCCCAGCGAGGAAAATTTAGTCTCCAAAGCCAGGTTCTTCTCTCCTGGAGTTCTGCTGTGTGCTGGAAAAGCACCAGCTACTTGTTCAGAAACTGCTGAATCAGTTTCCCCCCTCTTCAAAATCGTAAGTCACCCATAGAAATGCAGCTTTCCAATAAAAACATGAGCTCATGCATTCAGAGTTGTTTCATTCTAAAAAAAAGGGGTCGGGAGTATAGAGTCATCCTCCGGGGAGAAAAAAAATGCAATTCTGCAGGCCTGCATTCCTTGGAATCACTCCACCACCACTGTGATTAAAAGACTCTTCTTGACTCAAGAGTAAAATCAAAGTTGGCTTTCGCTTGCAATTTAATCAGTAGCCATCTCCCTGCTTTCATGTCTTATCACCTTACAAAAATAATTTATCTTCATCACACTCTTACCTCCTTTCACCCTTTTGTCAAGCAATGATTGTGCCTCTTTGTTTTCTTTGGTTGGGTTTAGCTTGATGAGATTTATTTGATCTTCTTCAGAAATTAGAAGAATACTGACTGAATAACTTTTCATCATCTAATGGTTTCTGAGGGAACACCTCATCCAAGCATGAGCTGCAATTAGAGTCTGTAGTTGATACCTACAAGAAGTAGGAAATCAATGTGTCTACAAGTACCAGGAGACATCAATCTCTGGTTCAACTAGACAGCAGTGTCAAGCTGGCGGCCCATGGGCCAGAGGTGTCATGCACAGGCCACATCCACCCCAGCTCTGCTAAGGAGCAAAATATCATGAAACATCATGTGACGGCAACGTGACTCAGAGAGTTTGACACCCATGAACTGGACAATAATACATGTAGTCCTTGACCTACAACCACAATTGAGCCCAAAATTGATGTTGCTAAGTGAGACATTTATTGAATTTTGCCCCATTTTACGAGCTTTCCTGCTATAGTTGTTAAGTAAATCACTGCAGTTGTTAGTAACATGGTTGTTAAGTGAATCTGGTTTTCCCATTGACTTTGCTTGTCAGAAAGTCACAAAAAATGATCACATGACCCCAGGACATTGCAACTGTCATAAATATGAGTCAATTGCCAAGCATCTGAATTTTGATCTTGTGACCACGGGGATGCTGCAATGGTAATAAATGTGAAAAATGGTTGTAAGTCATAATCTCTAAATGAACTCTTGTAAGTCAAGGACTACTTGTAGTTTAAACAATCACTTTGTTGCATATTTTATCAGCCATCTTATTTCTAAGGAAGGAACAACTGTAATTCTAAAATTTAGATTTGCTACTATTGCAGGGCATAAACTGATTTTATTAGATATCCTTTGCAATGTTTTTGTCATTTATGTTGCAGCCATTTTCTGATTCAGGAAATATTAAGTAACTGTATAAAATAAGGAAAGAGTCACAGAAGCTCTCCTGAGATGGAGCCAGAGGAATAAGTGAAAGAGGGTGGTGGGTTTCTTTTAAAGTCATTGTGACACTTAGAGCTCTTTCCCATCATTCATGCAACACTGACAATTCTCCAAATGAGTTTGGGCTTTAATTGTGTTTCCATAATCACTGAAAGATAACTACATGACCATTGATTCATAAAACATTATCCCAGATGCTTGCAAGATACTTAGTGACTCCCAATCTAGATGGAGAGCGATCAGCAAAGGTTCCATTTGGTACCATCTGTGGAAATCATACTTTGGTAATGGCATTAAGTAGGTTCAGAATGGTGCCTCCTTAATGGCAGTTTCTTGATTATAAATTTCTCCTAGGAGGAAACATTGTAGGCCCATATATTACCCAGTTTTAGAAAGCAATAATAATATTTTTCTTTACCCAGATATTAATGAGATACTGTAACATTTTGTCCTAGGCCTAAATGCTCATTAACACAATACCTACTGCATAATTTTCAGCAGAAGTGAACGAGTTCTTATTGTTTTCCTGGTGCGTCTTTAATACTCGGTAAGAGGGTGACGTCATTGTGCCTAGAGCGGGGTAAGGGAACTCTCCTAACCCCTAACTCTAACCTCTTTGTTTGGGCTCTTTTTTGGAGCCCGAAGAGATCAGCAGATCAAAGGGGATACTCTGTAGACGCTGGGGTGATAAGGCAAATCCCCTGCGGATAGGAGAAACCCCCTAAACGGGCAAAGAAATATCCTACCTTTTGGTTAGGACCTTAGCGATGGCGGCCGCATAGAAGGAAGAACAGAGATAGAAGCAGTTGTAATCGGATGCTTGTTATTATTGCTGACAATCCAGAGAGGAGTGCAACGCGAAACTGGCAGAGAGAGTGTGCTGGGAGAAGAAGTAGCCGGGAGAGAGGCTGTTTTTACAGTACAATTTTGCTGAGAAGGAGCGGAGCAGAGATGCTGTGTTAGAACGGACAGGAAGGGACAGCTGGAAGAGCCTAAAGATCAGCCACAGTAAGAACGAAAACCTGACATGGACCCCAGAAGATAAAAGTTGCTGAAAAGAGTTGGAAGGTTCAAAGAAGTGAATGCTTAATAGGCGGGTTGGTAAATGGAGTTCTCTTTTCTTTCTGCTCACCAGTCCTTCTGCTGCTGTGTTGAACTTTTAAGCATTTTAAGCATTTGATATTTATCTGACTAGCAGCTTGGAACAGAGATCTGTCTGGAAATAGACTTTTGCTTCGTGGATATTAACAGTGATTCTAAGGAGAGAGTGACACCTAGTGGATTGTAAATTTGAATGGTGAAGCTTGTCGTAAAAGAACATAGAGAGACTAATTATCAGAAGTGAATACTTGTATAACTGATAAAATTGAGAAACATTTATTGATATAAGATAAGAGTGTGATATATAAATTTATAATATATATTAATCAAATTAATTAAATAGAATACTACATAGGAATGTTTAAGTATTGAAAGGTGATATCAAGGAAGGTTAATAATTGAATTGTTGCTGAATAGTGGATTATACAAATTTATATTATTGATATTACTGATAAAGTATAAACAAGGTTAAAGTTATAGCCAATTGTGGGCAAGGACAAATAGGGGGTTAAAAATGGCAACCTCAGTAAAATTAGGGAAAAAGACCATACCCAATGTCAGTTCAGCAACACCCCCTCCTCAAACCAAAGGTCAATCGAGAGTGCGTGGGGACTGGAGAAAGCTGAAAAGATGGCAGAATCAGTGGGACCAGCACCAATGATGCAGAACATGCAATTGATGCTCCAATTGATACAGGAGATTTTGGCAAAAAGCCAAGAAGAGTCAAGGAAGAATCATAAAGAATTAAAAAATGAAATGGGAGAATTGAAAGGAACTATCAAGAATGTAGATGATAAATTTGAAAAGATACAGAATGCCTTAGCAATCAATGGCAGAAAATTCAATGTATGGAAGAAAAAATACAACACTCAGATCAGAAGATGGAAAAGATGGAAATAGAATATAGACAACTTAATAAGGAATTAGAATTATCAATAATCCGACTTGAAAAGGAAAAAGCGGCATTCTACCTAAGATTTGAAAACATACCAGAAGAGAAGGAGGAAGACCTGAAAGAAAAAATGATTAATACCCTCACTGAATTTCTGCCAAAAAAAGAACAGGAAGTGAGAGGGAATATTGATGAGGCTTACAGGGTGAATACTAACTACGCAAGAAGAAATAGACTCCCGAGAGAAGTGCATGTAAGGTTCGCTAAGAAAACTGCCAGAGATGAAGTGTACAAAAAAATTAGAGAAGAGACGATTATACTACAGGGAAAAGAGCTGACCACGGTTAAACAGATCCCACAGAGAATTCGGGAACAACGTAGGCAATACCAATTCTTAACAAACGAGTTAAATAAAAATAGAATAATGTACAGATGGTTGGTACCAGAAGGGGTTCTGGTATCTTGGCAAAGAAAAAGATATAAGCTAGAGAATTTAGAAGAAGCACACAAATTCTATGAAGAACACTGCAATAGGGAAAGAGAACAAGGAAGCAAAGAGGAACTAGAATGCAGAGGTCAAAAGGAAGAAACATTAAAAGACAGTGGAAGAAGCAGGAGAGAAGAACAGAGGCAAGAAAGAGAGAGAGCAGAGAAGGAAGGCGCGAGAGGGAAAAGTCAGATACAAACTAGAAGTAAAAAAAACCAATCTCAACTAAAGATGGATCAAGAAATAACAATTATGTCGATAAACTTGAATGGACTGAACGCACTAAAAAAAAAAGAGCCCAGATGTTTAATATTCCTAAGAAATTGAAAGTACACCAGATATGGGTTAATTGGTATAGATAGATGGAGCAAAGAAATAAAAAGCAATGAAAGAATAGAACAACTCTCAAAAATAATAATTATGAGTAAAACAAGGGGGTCATGATTGGTGAAATCAAATCAGGATGATAGCTGGCATATAGACTGTAGAATGATAGAGAAAAAAGGAAATGATATGAAAAAAATGGACTTGTGAAAATAACACCCTCAAGAAAACATAAACTGGATTTGAAAGAGACACCTATAACAATAGAAAAAGAAAGGAAGGGAAGAAGGAAGGAAAGGAGGAAGAAAGTAGGGAATGGAGGGACGAAGGAAAGGAAAGAAGTGGAGGGTGGAAGAGAGAGAGAGAGAAGGAGAGATAGTAGGAGAGGAAGAAGAAATGTGGAGGAGAGGTAGGGGAAGAAGAAAGAGGTAAGGAGAGGTGGGTGGGAGGGAGAGAAAGAGAAGGAGAGGAGGGAGGAAGAGAGAAAAAGAGAAGGAAAGGGTAGGAAGGAGAAGACAGAGGGTAGGAGTAGGGGAGAAGTAAGGGAGGGAAGAAGGGGAAGGAGAGGAGGAAGGAAGGAAGTAGAGAAGGAAGGGAGGGAGAAAAGAAAAGAAAGAGAAAATAAGGTGGTGTCATAGCAGGTGTGAAGGATGGTAAACAATACATTCCAAATTATACCTTATATCCTTTTAAATGGAATAATAATAATATAAGAATGTCAAAGAAAAAGAATAACTATGTGAATGTATACCTAGAACTGTATGTAAGAGAATAAATGACAGTAAAAATATAAAGCACAATATAGGTAAATAATACTTGATCATAAGTAGCTAAGTATAAATAAATAAAGAAATGTATATAAAAATGGATAATGAATAACGAGATTATGAACGCAAGATAGAAATGTATAGAAGGGAAAACACTAACTGCAAAGAAACCGATTCAGAACTGCTGTATGATATACGATGGAACTTATTGTTCCTATGTTGTTTTTAAGTTATGTGGTTATTTTTGTTAATGTGTTTATGTGTTCTGTTGATGTGCTTATGTGTATAAAATAAAAATTCAAAAAAAAAAAAACTCGGTAAGAAATTTGCTCACAGCAAGATTATTCTCTCTGTGAACTTTCTATTCTGATTGCACAAAAGGGAGTGTGCCAGGGTTCCAAATAGCATCCAAAAGTAAATCAGAGTCCAAGGCAAAGTATTGCTCAACGTTCCAATTTATTAAGAGCGCTTGAAGCACGTCCCTCAGCAAACCAGCAGTAACAGAAGCCGGAACCCACCCTGATCCAATCTTCCACTGACATGCTGGCAGTTTCACCCATCCAGTTCTGGTCAGGTGCAGAGGTGTGTTAGATCGGCTGTATGAAGAATCAGAGGCGTCTGAGGTAACAGTAACCGTTTATTGTAACAAGAACGTTTGCAACAGTAACTAACAGTAGACCGGATAGACTCTGGAGTTGTGTGTGGTAGATCGGATAGCCTCCGGAGTTGTGCAGCCTTTTATACTTGGCTGTCAAACCGTTTATCCAATCGCCTCGCGTATGACAGCCCGGCAACCAGCAGGCGCGTCTGATTGATTAAGACGCGCCTGGCTGCTGCCGAGCTGTCATTCGTAAGTGCGAGGACTTACGAGGCTATTCAACACTGTGCAAAGACAAAGGATGACCTTGGCTTTCTAGAAAGAATTTTGTTATGGCTACTTAGCATCTAACTCTGTACAATCCCACCTTCCATTTTCCCACAATAGAAAATGCATAGTAAAATAATAGAAAGTGTGGCAGGCCAAAGAGACAAAAGAAAAGATGGCTGCTGGCCTGACAGAATGGAGACTTCTGCAACATCTATCTTACTGTCCTCCAATATACATTAAAGACTGTTTGGGGAAAGTTTCATAGGAATGAGAAGACAACAGTAGGAAAGATTCTTTTCGAATGTTGAAATCAAAGTGTATCAAATTATCAAATATACTTGGTGGGAGGAAGGCAACACAACATATTCTTCCTCCGAGCTTAGTGAATGGCCGAACCATTTATTTATTTTATTTTATTACACACATGTATGTAACCATCCATCTTGCAGTCAGCAACTCCCCCTCTACCACTCCTCTCTCCAGATCCGCTCCCCCCTCTCCTTTTCACCTCCCCCCACCCTCTCTCCCATCCCTCTCTACCCATCTTTCTTCTTTCCTACTCCTCCTCCCCTTGGTGTATTTCCACTATATGTTAATGTACTTGGCTTATCCTATTTTAAAAAAAAAATTAAAGAAAAACAGTATACATGTGAAGTCACATTGCATTGAGATCTAACACATTGTGTCTAGCCTAATATATATCCCTCCCTCCCCCCACCCGACCCCCGACCCCCCACCTCCTTCCCCCCCCCCGACTTCCCAGAACCCGTACACGGTATAGATTTTTAACAAACACAGTCTAAAATCTATTGAGAAAAAAGAAATAAAAAAATTAATAACATCTCTACATCGATCTTAGCTTCTTCTTGCTAAGCTAACTTTAAACAATTTAAGTCATTCCTGATCTTAAGCATAGGCTAACTGGAATTTCTTGGTCCCGTATTTATTTTGTATATAGTCAATCCATTTTTTCCAGTCTCGTTTATATCTCTCATTTGAGTGATCTTTAAGATATGCCGATATTTTAGCCATCTCGGCTAAATTTGTAACTTTCAATGTCCATTCTTGAGTTGTAGGCAGGTCTTCCTTCTTCCAATATTGTGCCACCAACAGGATAAATATCTTCCATAACATTGTACAGTGGGACCTTAGGTACCAACCGTAATCCATTCCAGGACTTTGGTTGGCTCCCAATTTGGTCATGATCAGAAGCAAGACTGGCTGTGCAAGTGCTTACACAAAAAAATGGCGTGGCAGAGGAAATTGCCGCAGTTGTGTTTATTCAGCACCCGAGGATGTGTTTGTGACATGGGTGAAACATTTAGCGGATTTTTTGGTCAGCACCCAAATTGTTCGTGGTCTGAGGCATTTGGGACCAGAAGTCCAATTGTACATAGTTACCCATCCTTCAATTTTATATATGCTTTCCCCAGCTGCAATGTCTCATAAAACACAGGACAATCAAGGCTGTATCCAGGGAGAAGAATAAATGGAAATCAGAAATCAGGTAATAATTTCAAAACAGTAGGGATCATTTCTATTCCCAGAGACAGATCATTTTTCACCTAGAGGGAAAAAATTAAGACTGATTTGAATGCAGGAGAGTAGAAATTCATTTGAAAAACTAGGCCTTTTTTACTGAACCAAACAGTGATCAGAGCTTCTTATCACATTGTAGTTTTCTTGCTTTCACCATCTTCTTCTCTCTTCCGTCTTGCCAAAGCAATTATTTGTGTAAGCATATTTCTTTCTCAGGGCAATAAAACTCATTAGATAATTTATTTACTGGACAGTAAATCAACACGGGTCTTTCTGAAGAAGCTTTTTGTACCAAAGCTGTTAAAAGGAGAGTCTTCAGCAACGAAGATTGCTTGAATATTCCTGCAATTTTGCCTTCAATGTACAAAATAATTATATTAATTATATTTCTTTCCATTTGTCTTTCTCCATTCCAGTCACAAATAACTACTAACACATGAAAGGCTCTCTTGAGACTTTCCTCCAAGTGTTTGGTGCAAAACAGGCAGAGATCCATGAAAGCTTACTGGGTTTCCCCAAAAATAAAACAGGGTCTTATTTTTTTGACCCCCAAAATAAGCTCCTGGCATTATTTTTGGGGAGGTCTTATTATTTTTGAGGTGCAGGAAGCAGCAAGTGTGGTCCCCTCATGGCTGCTGCTGTGTTGCAATATTTTCGGGGAGGGTTTATTTTCAGGGGAGGGTTTATTTTAGCACATGCGCTCAAAAGCCCAATTGGGCTTATTATCTGGGGAGGTCTTATTTTCAGGGAAACAGGGTATGCGATCAGCTGGTCTTTCCCATGCATCCTTTCTCCTTGTCCTTCTCTTCAGATTATTATACCTAACTTTATAAAAACATCTGTCAGTCCAATTGCTAAACCAATGAACCAGTAGAGAATGACACTCTTCATATTGCTTATAGCCATGGGTTATAAGATGCCAGATGAACCTGATGTCAGGCCTGCAAGCCATCGTTTCATTTTTGGACTTCAGGCCTGCCACACTTTCTATTATTCTACTATGCATTTTCTATTGTGGGAAAATGGGAGGTAAGATTATACAGAGTTGTGTGATATGTAGCCATAACAAAATTCTTTCTAGAAAGCCAAGGTCATCCTTTGTCTCTGCACCTGAATGGAACTGGATGGGTGAAAGCTGCCAGCATGGCAGTAGAAGATTGGACCATGTGATGGACTTGTGGGTGTGGGGGTAAGATCTTGAACTTTCAACTGGGTGGGAAAACCAGGAAGCTTTCACATTCAGGTTTTCCCAGATGTGCCAACATGGCTCTCTTAATAAATTGGAACATTGAGGAATACTTCACTTCAAACTCTGATGTACTTTTGGATGCTATTTGGAATCTTACATTTGATAGGTATGAGTTATGAGTTATGAAAGTTTATTTATATGCCGCCCTTTTCCCTGGGGGGACTCAGGGCGGCTTACAACTCAAAGGGGGGGGGGAAACAAACATTTAACACGTAAAACAATACATAATTAAAAGCACAACATTCATACCATTCGGGTGGGTTACAATCTTTAGCCCCAGGCCTGACGGGATAGCCAGATTTTAAGGGCTGGAGGGTGGTGAGGGTACGAATCTCCACGGGGAGATCGTTCCATAGGGTCGGAGCTGCCACCGAGAAGGCTCTCCTCCACGTAGTTGCCAGTCGGCATTGACCGGCAGATGGAACTCGGAGGAGGCCTAGTCTATGGGATCTAATCGGTCGCATGGAGGTAATTGGCAGTAGGCGGTCTCTCAAGTACCCAGATCCACTACTATGAAGGGCTTTATGGGTGACAAGTAGCACCTTGAAGCGTATCCGGAGATCGACAGGTAGCCAGTGCAGCTCGCGGAGGATAGGTGTTATGTGGGTGAAGCGCGGTGCACCCACAATCGCTCGCGCGGCCGCATTCTGGACTAGCTGAAGTCGCCGAATACTCTTCAAGGGCAGCCCCATGTAGAGCACATTGCAGTATTCCAGCCTAGAGGTCACAAGGGCATGAGTGACTGTTGTGAGAGCCTCCCGGTTCAGGTAGGGGCGCAACTGGTGCACCAGGTGAACCTGGGCAAATGCCCCCCTGGTCACAGCTGACAAATGGTGTTCAAAAGTCAGCTGTGGGTCCAGGAGGACTCCCAAGTTGCGGACCCTTTCTGAGGGGTGTAATGTTTGACCCCCCAGCCTGAGAGATGGAACACTTGCCGAATTAATGGGAGGGAAACACAAGAGCCACTCGGTCTTATCTGGGTTGAGCACAAGCTTGTTAGCCCTCATCCAGTCCCTAACAGCTTCAAGGCCCTGGTTCATCACGTCCACCGCTTCATTGAGTTGGCACGGGGCGGACAGATACAACTGAGTATCGTCCGCATACTGGTGGTATTTTATCCCGTGCCGCCGAATGATCTCGCCCAGCGGTTTCATGTAGATGTTGAAGAGTAGGGGGGACAAGACCAAACCCTGCGGCACCCCATATGTTAGGGGCCTAGGGGTCGATCTCTGCCCTCCAACTAACACCGACTGCGACCTGTCCGAGAGGTAAGAGAACCACCACAAGACAGTGCCTCCCACCCCCACCTCCCGCAGGCGTCACAGAAGGATACCATGGTCGATGGTATCGAAAGCCGCTGAGAGGTCAAGGAGAACCAGGATGGAGGCATGGCCTCCATCCCTGGCTCTCCAGAGGTCATCGGTCAATGCGACCAAAGCGGTTTCTGTGCTGTAGTCAGGCCTGAAGCCGGACTGGAATGGGTCAAGATAGCTAGGTAATATGGTGGGCTCTGTTTAGGTTTCCCAAATGCACTTTTTTGGGAGGTGGCGCATTGGTTAAATGCAGCACTGCAGGCTACTTCAGCTGACTGCAGTTCTGCAGTTTGGCTGTTCAAATCTCACCGGCTCAGGGTTGACTCAGCCTTCCATCCTTCCGAGGTGGGTAAAATGAGGACCCGGATTGTTGTTGGGGGCAATATGTTGACTCTGTAAACCGCTTAGAGAGGGCTGAAAGCCCTATGAAGCGGTATATAAGTCTAACTGCTATTGCTATTGCTATTATATATTCAGTATTTCCCTCTCTACTTTGAAAATAATGAGATGCTTTTTTTTACATGTGACTATCAAGGAAAACAGGAAACTATTACATTTGACTATGCTACCCATTTCTGCCATCCAACAAAGGGTTTTGAAATGTTCATCAGCAACATGCAAATAAATTCACTAGAAATGGACAAATCAGTATATATAATCAATATATATAATCAGTGCAGCCTCCTTCAGCCTGTATATAAATCTGTGATTGCTAATGGTTATTGCAGCTTCATAATGGCATTTGTTTAAACATGCTATAGGTCATTTACTTTCATATCTTCACTCTTCGAAATCTACTGCAAGAAAACATCATTCATGCTAAATGAGTGAAAAGGATCTTAAATTCTTTAATAATAACCATCAATATATTTGGAAAGAAAGATTTATACTTCATGAAGGTTCACTTCCCTATTGTTGATTAATTGTTTTTTCAGACATCTAAATCTCTTCATTTGAAGCCTGTCAGTCTCATACCTCAGACCAATATCCCACAGTTAAGATTAATCACACTTTAGCTTTTTGATAGTATAATATCAAAAGTATACTTTTTTTTCTTCAAATCAACCTTGGCTCCCACTGACTACATATATAAGTTACCTCAGTTTTCTTGACAATATGAGAAGATAAGAAATGAATTGCTATTGCCTTTTTCCTAGGGCTGAAAGAGACTGACTGGTCTAAAGTCACCCAGCTGTGTTTATGGCTAAGAGAGGACTAGAACTCACTAGTCTGCTGATTTGTAGCCTGGTTCCATAACTACTACCCCAAACTGGCTCTCAATAATAAACTGTACTTAATAAAAAATGTAAGTAGTTTCCCCTCTTCCCGTGATTCAAGAGCAGGTGTGGGATTCATCCAGTTTGGGCGAACTGGTATCTCTGACAATCAGCTGAGGAGCGAACCAGTTCTCTCTGATGATCAGGTGGGCCCATCCGCCCCTGCCCTTTACTTACCTATTTCCGCTCAGCTGATTCGCGTTGCAGACCGGATTGCCATTCCTCAGCTGTGTTACTCCCCAGAAGTAACATGGAAGGTAAGTTTTGTTAAAAGTCTGCAGGCGCACAAAGCACGCATGGAGTACGCACACGCGAAGCACATGATCACCCAACTGGTTGTTAAACCGGCAGCATCCCACCACTGTTCAAGAGCATTTGTAAAGAGTACTTAAGTCTACGGTTTCTGGATTTATTTTTCCAGGCGCGATTTAAAGTGCTAATTGTCACTACTAAAGCCCTTCATGGATGAGGACCTAGATATCTGTAGAATCCCTTAACACTTGCCCACCTGATAAAATAAAAAAGGATCAGCTTTCCAGTCCTTTCATCCATTCAGAAATATGCCTTCTCTGTCAGTGCCTTTGGAATAGGAATCTGCCATGTAAGTAGCAAGAGCACTTACTTATATATCACCCCAGGTTGCTGCTGCTAAATGCCAGGTCTGTAGTAAATAAAGCTCTCCTCGTCCGGGACTTAATTTTAGACTGGGGGGCAGACCTGGCATGTATAACTGAAACCTGGCTGGCCCAAGAGGGAGGAGTCCCCCTCTCGGAAATGTGCCCAGATGGGTTCCAGGTGCTACACCAACTGCGACACCAATAAAGGGGTGGGGAAGTGGCAGTTATTATCCAAGGGTCATTAGCTCCTCGCAGGATCCCTGCCCCAGAGATTGTGGGGTGTGAGTCTCTTCTCCTGAAGTTGGACCTAGGGGTTCAATTGGGCTTGTTTTTGACATACCTACCTCCCAGCTGCATCACAACAGCCCTGCCTGCGCTCCTAGAGGTGGTAGCCGGGTTGGCGGTGGAGTGATAGTACTGGGGGACTTTAACCTGCCATCCCTGGGCGAACACTCTGATGGAGCACAGGGGTTCATGGCTTCCATGACAACCATGAACTTGACCCAAGTAGTTCAAGGTCCAACTCAGAGCGGGACACACACTCGACCTTGCATTTCTCTCGGGGCAGTGGAGATGTGATCTTGAATTAAGGGGAATAGAGATCTCACCCTTGTCATTGTCAGATCACTTCCTGCTGAGGCTTGACTTTGGGATGCTACTCCCCCATTGCAGGGAGGTGGACCCGATTAAGTGGTTCCGCCCCAGGCGCCTGATGGATCCGGAAGGATTTCAGAAGGAGCTTGGAGAGATACCTGACTCCCTTGCCCACAACCCGACAGAGCCCTTAGTCGCAGCCTGGAATGTTGCAGCAGCTGAGGCTCTGGATCGGATTGCGCCTTTGCGGCCTCTCCGCAGCAGTGGATCCAGGAGGGCACCTTGGTTCACCGAGGAACTCCGGGAGATGAAGCACCAAAAGAGACGCCTAGAGCAACGCTGGAGGGTCAGTAACTCCGAATCTGACTGAACACTATTAAGAGCCTTTATTAGGACTTATTTAGTGGCGATACGGGCGGCAAAATGTACATATTTTTCTGCTCTTATTGCATCTGCGGAATCCCGCCTAGCCTCCCTGTTTAGGATGACCCGCTCCCTCCTAAAAGGTGAGGAAGTGGGGGAACCCCTGCAGGGAAGAGCTGAGGAGTTTGTTCAGTTTCTGTCGGATAAAATCACTCAGATTCAGATGGACCTGGACTCTACTTGGGCAGCACCAAGATACCAAGGGAGGGTCTTAGTCAGATTTACTGGGATGAGTTCGAGTTTGTCACCCCTGAGGAAGTGGACAAGGCCATAGGAGCGATGGGTGCCTCCACCTGTTTATTGGCTGGTCTCGACCAGCAGGGAGGTAACACGAGGCTGGCTTCAGATGATTACGAACGCATCTTTACAAGAGGGGTCTTTCCTGCAGCCACTTAAGGAAGCGGTGGTAAGGCCCCTCCTTAAGAAGCCTTCTCTGGACCCAGATATTCTTAAGAACTATCGTCCTGTCTCCAACCTTCCTTTTCTGGGAAAGGTTGTTGAGAAGGTGGTGGCTCTTCAACTCCGATGGACCTTGAATGAAGCAGATTATCTAGACTCCTTTCAGTCTGGCTTCAGGCCTGGATACAGCACAGAAACTGCTTTGGTCGCAGTGACCAATGATCTCTGGTGGGCCAGGGATAGAGGACATTCCTCTATCCTGGTGCTTCTTGACCTCTCAGCGGCTTTCGATACCATCGACCATGGCATCCTTCTGTGACGGTTAGAGGAGGTGGGAGTGGGAGGCACCGTTCTACAGTGGTTCTCCTCTTACCTCTCTGACAGGTGCAGTCGGTGTTGGTCGGGTGACAGAGATCGACCCCTAGGTCCCTTAAATATGGGGTGCCGCAGGGTTCGGTCTTGTCCCCCCTCCTATTTAACATCTACATGAAGCCGCTGGGTGAGATCATTCAACAGCACGGGGTTAAGTTTCATCAGTATGCTGATGATACACAATTATATCTCTCTGCCCTGTGCCAGCTCAGTGTAGCGGCGGACATGATGTGCCGGTGCCTGGAGGCTGTTAGGGTCTGGATGGGGGTGAACAAACTCATGCTCAATCCCGACAAGACTGAGTGGCTATGAATGTTCCCCCCGAAGGACAGCCCAGATAGTCCATCCTTGATCCTGGGGGGCAAAAATTTACACCTCTCAGAGAGGGCACGCAATTTTGGGGTCCTCCTGGATTCACAGCTGACACTGGAACATCATCTGTCAGCTGTGACGAGGGGAGCCTTTGCCCAGGTTCGCCTGGTGCATCAATTGCGGCCCTATTTGGATTGGGAGGCACTCCAGACCGTCACTCACGCCCTAGTCACCGCAAGGCTGGATTACTGCAACGCGCTCTACATGGGGCTACCCTTGAAAAGTGTTCAGAGACTGCAATTAGTCCAGAATGCAGCCGCGCGAGCGATATTGGGTGTACCTAGGTACAGCCATGTTACACCTATCCTCCGCAAGCTGCACTGGCTACCTATTGGTCTCCAGACGCAATTCAAGGTGTTGGTTATTACCTTTAAAGCCCTGCATGGCTTAGGACCAGCATACCTGCAAGACCGCCTACTGCCACACTCCTCCCAACGGCCGGTAAGATCCCACAGGGTGGGCCTCCTTTAGATGCCGTCAGCCAGACAATGTCAGCTGGCAGTTCCACGGACAAGAGCCTTCTCTCTGGCTGCCCCGACCCTTTGGAATGAACTACCCCCAGAAATCCGGACCTCACCCACTCTCATGGCCTTCAGAAAAGCTGTCAAGACCTGGCTATTCTGGCAGGCCTGGGGCTGTTGACCTCACCGTTGAGGTCCAGCCCTGACTGAAGTGAATGTACCTGTGTTTTTTTTAACTTATCTTACTTTCTTTTATTTTTTTCTTTCCCCTGTCTGTAAGCCGCCCAGAGTCCTCCAGGATTGGGTGGCCTATAAATAAAATTAAACTTCAAACCCCATAGTGCTTTACAGTACTCTCTGGGAGGTTTACAGAGTCAGTGTATTGCCTCCAAACATCTGGGTTCTCATTTTACCGACTAACCTCAGAAGGATGGTCAACCATGAGGGGGTCAGGATCGAAATCATGGCAGTGAACTGAATTAGCCTGCAATAGTGCATTCTAACCACTGGGACACCACAGCTTAGTAGTAGTAGTAGTAGCAGCAGCAGCAGCAGCAGCAGCAGCAGCAGCAGCAGCAGCAGCAGCAGCAGCTCCCACAGTAGCACTTTGAATACATAGGCCCAGAGGTATGATTGAAAATTTTTAGCAACCGTTTCTCCATCCGGTTGCTGGGTGGGCGTGGCCATGATGAGTGTGGCCTACTCAGCATCCTGCACCATTCAGGGAGGGAGTTTTCACCCTCTCCAGATTCTGGAGGCTTTCCTCAAACCTCCGGGAGGGTGAAAACAGTCTCTCCCAGGCTCTGGAGGAAATGGCCCTGTTTCCAGACTTCTGGAAGGCCCATTTCTTTTTCTTTTTTTTTAAAAAAAAAATTGTTTTCTTTTAATTTCAATTTAAAACAAATACAACATATTTCTTTACATGTTATAGAAAATGTATCAGTCAGTCACAAATAAACTTTGGTACATCTCCTCCACAGTCAACAAACATAACTCATATTAACTCAAGTATTTTAACTCAGATATTCATACATATCACCATTGTCATATATCCATTTTCATTTGACTGTAATTATTATTTAAAAATATTGATAATAATAATAATCTTAAACAATACATGCCCACACCAGTGGGAAAAGAAAAAAATCAAAACAAAAAACAAAAACAAAAAAGACAAAAACAAAGAAGACAAAAAGAACAAAAAACAAGGCAGGAAGGAAAAAACAAAAAAGAAAAAAAGAAAAAAAACACAGGTATATATTATATTTAAAAAAAGTATATCAGCTGGTTACAATATGTTTTGGTGCATCTCTTCCATTAATTCATATTAATTCAAATATCTTAACTCAAATGTTTACCATACTGACATCATTATACCTCCACTTCTAGTTAACTACAGTTATTTAAATATCCTTCAACCTTAACTATGCCAAAGAGTTAATCCATAACCACATGCTGACATTTCATTTACTTGTTTGTAAAGTCCCCTATTGACATCAAATCCTCATATCCTATTTTAGCTGAACATCCATAATATTTAATACCAAGAATTCCATCTTCCATGCAATATAATTTATCATTCTCCCTTCTTTATGTAGTTGTATCATATATCATAACATTTTCCGCATGTTAATTAACATTTAACTGTATATATTTTATTTTATTTTTAGTAGTGATAATTATTGTGATTAATAACCTTTATGTGTAGCCCAAAAGTATTTCCAACCTTCCTTTCTCATATCCAATTATTATTTATCATATCAATTCCACATTATATACATTACTATCAATATCAATTATTATTCAGCTATATCTATTACAAATAAGAGTAATTAGATTTAGCTAATTTTAAGTTGTATTCTTCCATCTGTCAGCCTATGTCTCTCCAATAGCAAAACCTTCTCAGTCCTATTGCCATTCGTTGAATAGATTTACCAAATGTTTTTATAAGCAAGTCCAAACAGTCAACGTTCTCACCTTTTCCTTCATATTTTAAAGTCAAATAATCCAAATTTTTTTCAAATCTTTGAAATGAATCAAACAACTTTCGAAATGCGGAAAGAAGAATTTGAAGTGAGCCCTTAGGAATATAATTCGATGCCATGTTGTGTCGTAGTTAGAGACTCTAAGGTATTTGCAAGTAAAAACACGCTGGAAGCTGTGCGATCTTATCTGATCTTAGACCAACACAGCCAAGCAATAAAAGTGTCAGATCATGAAGGGCTAATTAGTAGAAGGTTAGCTTTACAACCCACTTAGAAAGAGTCAGGGGGGGGGGAATGTCAAAGAATTCCTTGAAGCGTTTAAGAAATAGAGTAACCACCGGCCATAAATCCATTTAAAAAAAGACCAATTCGCCGCTAAGTTCTTCTGTTCTTTGGTTTCAATTAGCTTAGATTTTAGTGCGGACTGTCTCTCTTTGAATAATAAAATCAGCTTACCAGATGAAATCACTTCTACCATTCTTAGGGGCAACCTGCAGTTTCAGTTAGCATCAGCTAATCCAGAAAGGAGTTGGCAGGAGGGGTTAATTCCAAGCCCCCCCCAGAGACTTTGCAAACGTCTCTGAGGTCACTGGGTCTCCCCTCACCTTTCACTGTCTTCTCTGGGACAGCTAGGGTCCGATGACCCGTCCAAAATTCCTTCGGAATAGGGGAATTTCAGGAATAGCCTGAAACTCCATCTTCTCACTGCTAAGCCCCGCCTTCTTGGAAGGCCCATTTCTTACCCTTCCCAGGCTCTGGAGACTTTCCTCAAGCATCCTGGTGGGCCAAAACGTCGTCCCCTGGGCTTCCAGGAGGCCTGTTTTTCACTCTCCCAGAGCCTCCGCATGGGCCCTGCACTTACCTGACATCCTAAATGGGCTGTGTGGAGATTCCTGGGAGGGGCAGAGCGGGGCGGGCAGGGCCTAACCCTTTCAACTACCAGTTTGGTGAACCAGATGTAAAATTATCATCCAGTTCGCCCGAACCGGTCTGAATCGGCTGAATCCCACCCTTCCATAGGCCCATTTTGAAAGAGAGAGAGAAAAATGCACAGTACAGTGTAGCCTTGAGTGATCATATATCTCTATAAAATGCAAATAATGTCCTTGAGAATAGCTGCCTTTGAAGAAACAAAAGATTTGTGGGAAGCTGTATTCAAAACTATCCTTCACATATGACGGGGGGGGGCGAACATATTATTCCTAATGTCATGCAAAATATAAGTCTATTAAAAATGAAACCGTGCCATGTAGTCTACTATAGTGGGCTTTTGTTGTTGCTTATTCAGAGCTTTTTCCTATGTTTAAGTCCATGGGAAAAGGTCACGATTTCAAAAGAAGAATGATTGATTGCTGCTTGGTATGGATCGCTGTCAAGTAATATTATTCATGCATCTATGACCTCAAAAAATATGAAATGATAAAACTGTGTGAATCAGTAGATAACCATTAGTGAAATTAGGGTGTGTGCCAGATTGCACAGAGGCATACAGTTTACCTTCAACTAAGTACCTTATTGGAGGAGGTGGGGGAATCTTTAGGACAAATAGTATAAGTCGTCCTCAACTTACAACCATTTGTTTAGTGACCCTTTGAAGTTACAAGGACACTGAAAAAGTGACATAATTGATTTTTTTTGTACTTTGGATTATTGCAGCATTCCTGTAATAGCAATAGCACTTAGACTTACATACCGCTTCACAGTGCTTTGTAGCACTCTCTGTGTGGTTTACAAATGCCAGCATATTGCCCTCAGAAATCTGGGTCCTCATTTTAGTGACCCTGGAAGGATGGCAGGTGGAGTCAACCTTGAGCCAGTCAGGATCAAACTCTGGGTTGTAGACAGAATTAGCCTGCAATATTGCATTCTAATGACTGGGCCACCACAACTTAATCACGTGATCAAAATTCAGATGCTTGGAAACTGACATGTACTTCTGATAGTTGTAGTGTTCCGGGATCCCCTTTTACGACCTTCCTCAAGTCAATGAGGAAGCCAGATTCACTTAACAACCGGGTTGCTAACTTAATAACTTCAGTGATTCGGTTAACAACTATGGCAGGTAAGGTCATAAAATGAAGCAAAACTCACATAACAACTGACTTCCCTAAGAATAGATATTTTTGGTTTCAGTTGCGGTTTTAAATTGAGGACAACCTGTACAAGGAATGGAGGAAAAGCCACTGAATGTAATCTACATGCAAAGAGGGAATTGAGTATTTCCTTTCAAAAAGAATAACTTATAAAGGCATTTTTCTGCCCAACATATTCATAGCATTTTCAGTTGCACTGCTACTTATTCATTTAGGTGAAAATCTATACATTAAGGAATGCGGAAGGAACATTTGAACATTTCAGTAGCTTTCTGATTCGATTTGATGCTCTGATTCACCTTGATGCTCTGTTCTTCTGTAGTCTATTAAGGCAAGAACACTGTTTAAAAGCTGTTCCGCTTTTAAGCAGAGTAGGACAAAACATGCTAATCAAGTCAGCAGTTTTCAAGCAACATTTTTTTAAAAGCTGGGACATATATTTTCAAAGTGCCTGTAACTTTGTTGTTTTGAAATAGAGAGTGATGACATTTGCTGCAAGAATAGCCCAAAGAATATGAAACCAGCCAGGAAAATGAAGATAGACATAGAATAACAGAATTGGAAGGGACCTTGGAGGTCTTCTAATCCACCCCCCTGCTCAAGCAAGAGACCCTAAACCATTTCAGACAAGTGGCTGTTAAAAAGTCTCTTCTTAAAGCACCCACAATTTCTGGAGGCAAGATGTTCCACTAGTTGATTGTTCTGTCAGGGAGTTTCTCCTTAGTTCTAGGTTGCTTCTCTCCTTGATTAATTTCCATCCATTGTTTCTTGTCTTGCCTTCAGGTGCTTTGAAAAATAATCTGACTCTCTCATCTTTGTGGCAGCCCCTCAAATATTGGAACACTGCTATCATGTCTCCCCTAGTTCTTCTTTTCACCAGACTAGACATACCCAATTCCTGTAGCTGTTCTTGCTATGTCTTAGCCTCCAGCCCCCTAACCATCCTTGCTGCTCTTCTCTGCACTCTTTCTAGAGTCTCGACATCTTTTCTATATTGTGGTGATCCAAATTGGATGCAGTATTCCAGGTGTGGTCTTACCAAGTCTTTGTAAAACGGTACATTTTGCAACCTTTACTGCAAAAAACAATTATTCCCTTTACTGGATTAAAAAGAAGTGAGGTTTTCTTTGGGGTGGGAGGAGAGGAATTTGCTAGACTTTTCCATAAATGCAATCAAAAAATTAGGTAGGTTAATCATCTAATACAATTCAAAAAAATGCCATCATGTAGCAAGAGATCAGAGATAGTTTTAAAAAAAGTTACTCATAAACTTCATTCTCAAGAGTTCACTATCTGTGAAGACACTGTGATTAGTGCAACCAAAGCTGGTCAGAATACATGAGCCACCAATCTGAAATTAGAACTTTTGGTCACCAGATCCAATTTTCCCTCTGTCTTCTCTCACAATACCCTAATCATGAAACAAGAAAAGGTGGAGTTTATGTTGTTAGGAAGAACCCCAAAAGAGTAGACACATCAGTAACAGGGAATCCTATTAAGAAGATGAATGTAAGTTAGGGAATAGATACAGTAAGAGGACTGTAAGGTAGGGAGAATGAGAGGGAGGAGGCAGAAAGAAGAAAAAAGGAGGAGGCAGAAAGGAGAAAGGAGAGGGAAAGGAGAAGGGAGAAAGGGAAAGGGAGAAAGGGGAAAGGAGAAAGGAGGAGAGGGAGAAGGAGATGGAAGAGGCAGAAAAGAGAAAGGAGAGGAAGAGGGAGAAGGGGAAAGGGAGAAAGGGGAAAGGAGAAAGGAGAAGCAGAGGAAGGAGGGAGAAAAGCGAAAGAAGAAAGGAGAAGGAGAGGGAGAAAGGAGAAGGATAGGGAGTTGGAGACAGAAATAGAGGCAGAGACTCTGTATCTAGCTTATATTAGTTTAACTGAAGGCCTTGGGGTATTTTCTAAAAAAAAAAACACCAAACTCCTAAGCATAGTGTTTGATGTAAAGTACATATTTTCTCTCCCTTCTTGCTGCTATGTATACCTTCTGTAGTACATGAGCTCTGAGTCAACAGACTAAGATTCAGACAGGCCAAGATCTATAAGGCAACAGTCAAACAAGATTTGATCGTTCTAATCTAATCTAAGAAATTGGCAACTCTTTTTGAGCCACCTGCTTGATCTGGGGATCTGGAGTTCAACCGATACATAGCCCAAATAAATACACTTTTATTTTCGTGTTTACAGCTGAAATATGAAAATAGTATCTAGCCAAGGTAACCAACCCAATTTACACACTACTTGGATCATTTAGTGGGTTTTGATTAATAAAGCATTATTTTGGTATTTTACTTTATTTTTTACTTTTTTGCCTGCATCCTGAATATGTGTCAATATCTAACATATCATCTGACTTGGTGAGATTTATGAAAGTTAATTTCTAGAACAGAGGTCTTAACATGCACAAAATGCAGTGAGCATGCTTGAGCTTTAGTTATATTTTTGGTATATTGTCCCAAATGTGCCAAAATTGACATACTATTAGTATTATGGGACACGGTGACTCAATGCCTAAGATGCTGAGCTTGTTGATCAGAAAGGTCGGGAGTTTGGTGGTTCGAATCCCTAATGCCACATAACGGAGTGAGCTCCCGTTGCTTGTCCCAGCTTCTGCCAACCTAGCAGTTCAAAAGGATGTAAAAATGCAAGTAAAAAAATAGGGACCACTTTGGTGGGAAGGTAACAGTGTTCCATGCACCTTCGGTGTTTGCCATGCTGGCCACATGACCACAGAGATGTCTTCGGACAGCACTGGCTCTTAAAACGGAGATGAGCACCGCCCCCTAGAGTCGGGAATGACTAGAACATACCGTATGTGCAAGGGGAACCTTTATCTTTACCTATTCTTAGTATTACCAGGGAATGATACATGTGAGACAGATACAGCTAGTCAATGAGTCCTCTATATTGTGATATTTCTAAGAAGCAGAAAGTTTTGATTGAAGAAAAGAATGATTTTGGACAGAGATTGTTTGTTTGTTGTTTGTTTATTATATTTATATGCCGCCCTTTTCCCCTGAAGGGGACTCAGGGCGGCTCACAACTCAAACCAGGGAAGAGGGATACAGACAAAGATTAAAAACGACACATAACAATGCATAATTTAAAACACACGACAGTCATACCATTCGAGACGGGGGCAACAGCTCTTTAGCCCCAGGCCTGTCGGAACAGCCAGGTTTTAAGGGCTATGCGGAAGGCCTGGAGGGTGGTGAGGGTTCGAATCTCCACGGGGAGTTCATTCCAGAGGGTCGGAGCAGCCACAGAGAAGGCTCTCCTCCGGATAGTCGCCAGTCGACACAAGCCGGCGGATGGAATTCGGAGGAGGCCTAATCTGTGGGATCTAATCGGTCTAGTGGAGGTAATTGGCAGCAGGCGGTCTCTCAAGTACCCAGGTCCAATACCATGAAGGGCTTTATAAGTGACGACTAGCGCCTTGAGATCAGTATTTATGGGTCCAGATAGTCACCATCAATGGAAGATTACAACTTAGAAAGTAAAAGGAATATAGTGTAAATTGATGAATGAAATGGAAAGAATATAGTATACATGTTGTGCAAAATTAAGTGAATGATATACTGTAATAGATCTGAATGCAGGTGGTCTCAGGAAATTGTGTTTGTAACTCTATGAAAGAATGGGAAAATGCAGGTTGGATTATTAATATGTATGTCAGAAAGTATAAACTGATGTCTTTTAGGTTGCTATGGGTGCTTTTAGAAGTAGGACTCCATAGTTTGGGAAAATGTTAGATTTCAGTGAATGATCTTAATAGGAAAAAAAAAAGAAATTATTCCCAGGAAAAAGCATACAACATTCTGTATGAAAACTTCATTTATATTTTATAGAGGAATGCCGCTATTGCAGTGATGAAATTCAATTTTTTTTTTACTACTTGTTCCTTGGGCGTGGCTTGGTGGGCATGGCAGGGGAAGAATATTGCAAAAGTTTCATTCCCACACCACTCTGGGGCAGTCCGAGATGGTATTTGCTGGTCCTCTGAACTACTCAAAATTTCCATTACCAGAACCTGCTGAATTTCATTCCTACACTATTGTTCCCTTTTACAAATAGGTAGGTAGCAAGAGTGAAAGCAAGAACTAAAAAGGATTTCTTTTTTCAAGTGCGGCCAGGAAAGTGCTTGCCAGAATTCTGATCAAAGGCATCTGAGATGTGACAATAAGCAATATTTGATAGTTGTGGTTTTTGGCTACTGGGAAAGTTTGTAGATTAGAAATAACTGAATGAAAGATCTGTTTTTGTATGCTATTCTATTTTAAAGGAGCAGCATCTCAAGATGAATAGGGTTGAATTCTAGAAAGTTTTGTGTGACTATGGAGTTTATGCTCAGCTATTGGATGTGATAAAAGTGACATATAATGGAAGTAAAACATTCCTGAGAATGAAAGGAATATGTAATGAATGATTCGGTATTGAGCAGAGAGTAAGATAAAGATATTTGATATCTGCTAGAAAGTATATAGAATGTTTATGGTAGAAATGGGTTGGTTGGATTATTTTTTATTGAAACTATTATGTAAAATTTTCATATACAGGTAGCCCTCAACTTATAACAGTTCATTTAGTGACTGTTTGAAGTTACAACAGCACTGTAAAAAGTGATTTATGATTGCTTTTCCCACTTAAGATTGTTGCAGCATCCCCATGATCACATGATCAAAATTCAAACACTTGGGAACTGATTCACATTTATGACCTTTGCAGTGTCCCGGGGTCATGTGATCCCCTTTTGCTACCTTCTGACAAGCAATGTCAAAGGGAAAAGATTCATTTAACAATCATTTTACTCATTTATGTGAAGTTCCCAGAAGATGATCTAATTAATTTACGAGCCTCGAGACAAAGTTCAAAAGAAATCCAATCATTTATTAGGATCAACATTCTGCCGTGGACACCTGTGCAGCCAAAACTGCTTTCGCTTAATTGCATTTGAACTTTACCCCGTATCCCCTCCCTTCTGTCTTGCATCATAATTCATATTCTCCAACTAGGCTGTAGACATGAGATCCAACTCCAGCCGAAGGCATGCATAGAATTTCCCCTTCCATGCCAGCCTGATAATAGTCATGGCAACGCTTTAGAAGTTGACAATTTAACAATTGTACTGATTCACTTAACAACAGTGGCAAGAAAGATAGTAAAATGGGGCAAAACTCATTTAACAAATGTCTCATTTAGCAACAGAAATGTTGGGCTCAATTGTGGTCATAAGTCGAGGACTACCCGTAGATGTACGAGGTACAGATAGAGAAAGAGAGATGATACAGACAGGGGATATATGATAGATAGATGATAGATAGATAGATAGATAGATAGATAGATAGATAGATAGATAGATAGATAGATAGATAGATAGACAGACAGACAGACAGACAGACAGACAGACAGACAGACAGATGATAGATATAGATGATAGATAGATACAGGAGATATGATAGAGATAGCTAGCTAGCTAGAGAGAGGGAGATAAACAGACAGACAGATGATATAGATGATAGATACAGTAGATATGATATGGATGGATGGATGGATGGATGGATGGATGGATGGATGGATGGATGGATGGATGGGCTAGAATAGATTGGATGGGCAATTAATTTTCCCAAAGGACCACATGTGAAAATGGGACTGTTGTGGAGCGCTGAACCAATAGGCTACTACTGAGGCTCTTGCTTCCCCCATCCCACTGTAGTGACTTTTGCCACCACCATCCTTGCCGCCATAGCTCAGTACAAGGCACCACTATTGGTACTGCCACCATTGCCGCAGGATGGACAGAAACGGCCAAACAGCCAGCTATGGCCCATGAGCCATAGAATGCCTAAGTCTGGAATATATAGATTGACATCACCATTCTATTGCTTTTTTCCTTAATTCCTTTCTGTTTTCTCTAGCTATTGTTTGGTTTTTCCTCTTTTTTATTAAAGGCAAATAGGTGAATTGAGCAACAGCATGTCTTCTTTGAACCTGAAGGACTACCATATAGAATCCTGTCTAATTGTATCAAAACAATATATCCTATTAAAAGTTACCAAAAAAACTCATAAATGGTTCACAAAGATTAATGGTCCAGTATGAAAAAATATGATGAATAGTTTCAGTATCAACTAGATTTAGATATTAAATCTAGATTTAGATTTAAATATCTACTATTTCTTATTTTTTGGATTTTGCATGATGATGTTTATGTGGATGGATAAGAAAAAAGTTAAAAAATGGGAGAATGAATTGATAGGTTCAGTAATAATTTCCAATCTGATCCCAACAAAATACTAATAATCCACCTGATCCTTTCAATCAGTGGAATGAGGTTTGGAGACTGATCTCTTATTTTAATTATCTACCAATTATGTGGCTTTGCTAACAACCAATTAAACAGTTGACTCCAATAGCTTTGTTATCCATCTGATGGGAAATCAATTGCAAGAAAGCAACAGCTGCGATTAGCAGTCCTTTAGGGGCAAATTAGCAGATTTATGTATCCAAAATGTGATATAAACTTCCCTTTTTAATTCAGATCTGGCAAATTTCACATTAATTTGTGTTTTTATTTTCTGGAAGGGCGACGGAGCATTTTGATGGATAATTTAGCCTGGCATATCTAAATCTCAGTGATTGTAAGCTCCCCGTGTTGAACAAACAATGGTGCCAGTTTACCACTCCATTGATTGGCTTCATAGACCACAAACCAGTAATGTTATGGTGACTTGATTTTGAATAGATTTTTGGAGCCCTGTAAACAGATTAAAAATGCATGTGACTCTCACCAAACAGGTTTCAAATGAAATACATTCTGTCTTTTATGGAAGCCAAGTATAATTAGGACAGAGGTAATGGGAAACGCTAAATGGAGCATTTTCTTTCTGTTTCAGTTGTAGTCAGACAGCAGGGCCATGATGGCCAACTTAAATACCAAGGTCATAGTTACCGAAGCACACAGTGTATTATCTAATTATAATTATTACTATGTGAAAATGGTTAATGCAAGTTGCTTTCCTTTCAGAGTGGGTTCTTTCTTTTTCTTCTTCTTTTTTCAAATTCTCTAAGATTTTCTCTTTAAAGATAAATAAAATCTGAAACTGCATTTGTCTTTGCAATGCAAAGTGAATCCAACCCTGACTCTTAATCTACAATATAAAGCTATTTCAGCTATTGAGAATGGTCTCTTCTAAATTTCTAGCTGCTGCCAGAAACATACAACAAACATTTGCATAGAGTCATTAGTGTGCTACTTAATGCATAGAACAATTACTAAAGTTCTGTATTCAGTCGTGAAAGCTGAATATTTGGGGGCTCCTTGTCTTACTGTGCCATGAATAACAAGGTCAAGGCAGTGTGAGCAAATTAAAGAAAATTTTGCAATGTTATTCCCTTCAAATGTGGCTAAGTGCTTTGCTGCAGCTGAACGTTTTGAGGCTCTTTATTCTGTTAGAGTAAAAGTAATAAACAAAGCAGTCGCATTATGTTACAAAAGCTTCCCTTTGCTTTAAATAGGTTTCAGGTTTCCTACTTTTTCCTGGAGTCGAACTAGAATTTAAATTAAACATTTTTCCGTGCGGATTTTAGCTATGTTGATCTTTTGTCTCATGGCGTTATGTCATGTCATTTCCTGTTGACCTGCAAACACTTTAATTCAGATGAGCCTTTTCCCCCCTAAAAGAGTAACAACATCAGTAACATGACAAGATCTAAAAAGAATAATTCTTTGAAAGGGGACCCTGCAAATGCATCTTCCTTCATCTTCTATAATTAGATGACAAGCAATTATTGTTAGAAAATTGCTTATATGTCTAATTTAGTACTATCAACTCCCCAAAAGCTGGCTCATGAGGTTACCTGTCAATAAAACTTTGGTATAAAAAATAAAAGAAACTAACAGTCAGCCATAAGTTGTCTTGTGGATTTTGAGCAACACTCATGACCATTTTATTCTAGGCCAGAGTAGAGAACTATGGCCCTTTTATGACTAGTGGACTTCAACTCCCAGAATTCCTGAGCCAGCCATGCTGGCTCAGAAATTCTGGGAGTTGAAGTTCACAAGTTACGAAGGGACCATAGTCCTCCACCTCTGTTCTAAGCAATGGTTCCTAGATGTCCAGCATAGCAGATGGATTGAAATTTAATTCAATCAATCAACTAATATATTTTCTAAAACTCTTATTGACGGGTTAAAGATGATCTTTGTACCTTTAAAAAATTATTTTCAGGTTTAGGTCTTTTTTACGTATTTGTCTAAGCTAAGGTGACCAGATTTTCAGATTGGTAAAGAGGGACACCTTTGACGGGGGGGGGGGGGGGGGGGGCTTGATTAAAAATTTTATACAGAGCAACAAAAATTTTCATACAACACAAAAATAGTATTGTAATATTTTTTTAATTTCAACATAACTACAATTTACAAATATAAATTGTAACTGTTGCCAAACATCAAAATTTTGATCACATGACCATGAGGATGCTGCAATGGTCACTAAGTGTGAAAATGGTCGCTAAGTGTGGAAAATGGTCATCAGTCACTTTTTTCAATGCCATTGTAAGTTTGGTCACTATACCACCTTTCTTGCCACAGTTCTTAAGTGAATAACTGCAGCTGATAAGTTAGTAACATAAGTGAATCTGGTTTCCCCATTTGACTTTGTCAAAAGGCAATTTGTCACAAAAGGCAATTAAAATGACACTGAAACCATCATAAATACGAATCTGTTGCCAAACATCAAAATTTTGATCGCGTGACCATGAGGATGCTGTAACGGTCGCTAAGTGTGAAAATGGTCGCTTTGGTCACGCTTTGGCACCTTTCTTGCCACAGTTCTTAAGTGAATAACTGCAGTTGGTATTTTATATTTTGGATAGAATCTTTTTTTAAATAGTCTAAGACAATTTAAAAAAAGAATCCACACAGAATAAATTGAAGTAAAACATTTTAAACTATTCCACACAGAATAAATTGAAGTAAAACTATTTCTAAAATTTCTATGCACAATATATTTCAAAGTATTGTGCATAGAATTTTTAAAAATGGTTTCACTTCAATTTATTTTGGATAGAATCTTTTTTTAAATAGTCTAAGACAATTTAAAAAAAGAATCCACACAGAATAAAACTATTTTAAAAAATCCTATGCACAATAAATAAAATATTATTTTAAAATACATTAAAAAAATAAAAGAAAAAAACCCAGCTTACTTCCCAGCAGGCAGGCAATCCAGAATGATGTAGATGTTAATAGAAAGAACTGAGCAAATTAAAATGGTGAAATTAGGGAAATATTTTTCAAAGAAACTTTGCCACCATTTTTTCCACACGAGCCGACTTCCAGCCTCCGTGCCCCTCTCCTCCGGAAAATCCAGGAAGGAACACTCGTGACTTCTCTAGCCAAGTATTTCCTGGAGCTTTATGGTACTGAGTCATCTTTTCTTATAAAAGTAAGTAAAATGGGTGGGGGGGGGTCCGTTTTCTTGCTTTAACCTTTTATCTTCAATGAAAGTACTAAGACAGAGAGGGATTAGACAGCGTGTCTTTTGTCTTGCCCCAGTTAGGATTTCTTAAGCAAATCCACTGGGCTTTCAACATGAAGCCAGAAAATCTGGACTTTTTTAAAACACCCCGGGACACGGGACAAATTGTTATAAATTGTGACTGTCCCGCCAAAATCGGGACGTCTGGTCACCTTAGGCTAAGCCTCAAGCACATTTAGATGTTTAGCTCAAGAATGGTCGAAGTTTCCCTTGGTACAGTCCATCCAATATGTCTTTCTTGCCATTTTTTTAAAAAAATCTTCCTTTCATTGACGTTATTGTAATTTCTTTGATTTGATTATTGAGAAGCACCAGAGTCCTTGGGAGTCAGACAGCATATAAGCTTAATAAATTGTTACTGCTGTTAGTCTCCAGTACCTTGCCATATTTTCCAAGTTCTGCTCTGAAATTTTAGACAGGCTATTTTTTTCCTTAAGCTTCCTTATTTTGTCTGATTTGTTTTCCCATATCCACACTGAAGTGAAAATGTCCATGACCAATATTTTTGACCACTATCTGTAATCAAGGTTATATATTATTTCTTTATGTATGGAAAAAGGTAAAGGTTCCCCTCGCACGTATGTGCTAGTTGTTCCCAACCCTAGGGGGCTGTGTTCATTTCTGTTTCAAAGCCGAAGAACCAGCACTGTCTGAAGTCGTCTGAAGTCGTCTCTGTAGTCATTTAGCAAGACTAAATGCCGAAGGGGCATGGAACGCTGTTACCTTCCCACCAAAGGTGGTCCCTATTTTTCTACTTGCATTTTTACATGCTTTTGGCAGAAGCTGGGACAAGTAATGGGAGCTCACTCTGCTGTGCGGCCCTAGGGATTCAAACCACTCAACTGCCAACATTCTGATCAACAAGCTCAGTGTCTTAGCCACTGAGTCACCATGTCCCTGCTTTATGTATTTACTTTATGTATTTTTATTTATGTATTTTTATGTATTTACTGAGGCTTATATCCTGCTTCACAAATCTAAGGGGCCTACCTCTCAAATCCAATAGTTCAGAACAAACCAATGAAGATAATTTGCCATGGTATGTCTTGTTTTCTTCTGAAAGGAAATTTTTAAGGGAGAAAGAGATGAAGAGCATAGAAGCACCCAAGCCTGATAAATAACAAAACACTTCAACTGGATTTACAAAGTGTTGAATCACTGGAGCTCTACATACCGCAAATCAATTTCCTACTCTTCAGTCACTTGTTGATGTTTGTTTGAATTTTAATGCAGAACAACATTCATTATCAGATGTAAAGATTACTATCAGCAGATTTTTAATTGCTCCTATCGTTTGTGTATGTAAAACAATGCAAAGAAAGCCAAAGGAAAGCAAGAGCTCAACTGTTGCGAAGAAAGAAAAAATCAGAATGAACCAAGAATAAAACAAACATTAAGAGTAACAGTGACACCAAGTGGTCGTTGCAGAAATGTCAGCGATAATAAGTTATTGATTTTACATCATCTCATCTGCTTCAAAGAAATGGACATTTACTTTTTGGATTTCTATTTTTTTTATGTACCTTTCTATTATCAGATGTGTTTTCATTTCTTCCTTCTTAACATCTTTCACCAAATAAAAAATGGTTAGGGTAACAGTAGCTGTGGTCTAAAGAGAGCTAGTAACTTGAATGTGTTTCTAATCTTCTCATCAGATGCTTGAATTTAGGGGAACACAACTTACCATGATGATCCCCAATTCAGTTAACTCTGAAGAATGCTAGAATACGTTCATGGAGAAAAAAACAACACTATTACTATTGGTCCTGATAATAAAAGGCACCTCCAGGACTGGTGTCACTTTAAATCATAGTTGTTGAGGATCAAAATTAGCCCCCTTCCCTCCTTAAAGAAAAGCAATTCTTTGTTGTGGGTAGAGGTTTCCAACAGGCCATTGAACATCCCAATGTAGCATACAAGAAAGACCATACTAAATGTATTGAAATCTAGCACAGCTCTCACATTCCAATCCTGTTACAATATGTCCCAATATGTTACAATAAGAGGCAGATGAAATCTACCATCTTTGAGGAAACAGGTACACACGTTAAATAATGCACTACACAAGTGTCTCAGCAGTGACAGTCCTATGCTGGAGCCTTATAATTGCACATAAGCCTGTACAAGCCAGCACTGCAACCAAAACAGCAGACAAACAGAATTTGTTCTGGAAAATAACATTTGCTAACTTGGTTTTCATGTACCTGTAATTCTATGGCAGCAACAGAAAATTCGTTCAACTTCTTTTTTTATAAATTTTATTTATTTATTTATTTTACAACTCCTCCTTCTTTACATATTGTAGAAAGTGTATCAGCTGGTTACAAAAGGCTTTTGTGCATCTCTTCCACTGTCATCAAATATAATTCATATTAATTCAAGTATCTTAACTCAAATATTTACTATATTAACATCATCATACCTCCACTTTTATTTGACTATAGTTATTTAAACACCCTTCATCCTTAAATGTACCAAGATTCAATACATAACCACATACTGGCATTTCATTTACTTATTTGTAAAAACCTCCATTAACATTAAATCCTCATATCCTGCTTTAGCTAAACATCCATAATATTTAATACCAAAATTTTATAATCCTCCATGTATATAATTTATTATCATTATCCTTTCTTTATTTAACTATATCCTATATCATAACATCCCCCTATTAGTTAAAGCTTAACTGTATTTAATTTTGTTTTTTAAATTATAATTGTTATTAATAATCTTTATATATAGTCCAAAAATATTTCTAACCTTCCCTTCTCATATCCAATTATTACTTATCATAACAGCTCAACATTTTATACATTACTATCATTATCAATTATCAATTATTTAACTATACCTATTACCACTGGATTTAGCTAAATTTAGCTAATTTTGAATTATACTCTTCCATCTATCAACCTGTATCTCTCCAATAATAAAACAATCTTATATCTACTGCCATTTGTGGATCCAATTCTCCAAACATCTTTTTAAACAAGTTTGTACGAAATGATCTTTGCACCTTCTTGTTTATAGTATCTCTCATATAATGATGACGCCCACCTTTTATTTCCTTTATCAGCTTGTCTTTACTTCTCAGCAGTGTTATCAAATATTTTGCAAATAGTATTTCATAGTCCATAAGTTCTTTAATACTTTTTTCTCCTTCTATGTCCTGTCCTTTGAAATAAATTTTCTCTCCATTTAATTCCTCTTCAAATATTCCATTCTTTCCTCCCTCAGAAATAAACCAATTGCCACGAATATCAAACTCTTTATATCCGCCCATTTCAATTTTTTGAATTTCCATCTTCTTATTTTGTATTTGATGAACATCCTCAGTTTTTTCATCACAATTTGTTGCCAAATACACCAGATAATCCAATTTCTTTTTCAATTCTTTCCTCTGTATCAAACACCCTCTTCAAAGCTGAAAGTATTTTCTTGAAAGCTCAGCAAGACTGAAAACACTCGACAGCGAAAGCAAAGTACAAAGGAATAGCTGTACAATCTTATCACATCTTAAGCCAGAACAGCCAAGCAATAAAAGTGTCGAGGTGTAAACAGTCAATTTATAGCTTACAGAGAGTCAGAAGAAATGTTAGAGTAGTCTGTCCATTTGAAAAGGTTTACTTAGAATCAATCCATGTAAATAACATTTAAAAAGTAAGATAACCACTGTCCAGAACCATTACAAAGATCAAAATCGCCGCTAACTTCTTCTATTCTTTGACTAAAGTTAGTTTTAAAATTTTTAGGCAGTCCGTTTTTTTTTTTAAGCAATAAAAGTTTCTCACCAGCTTAACACTTAACACTTCTCCATATTCCCCTGACTTTGTCAGTCTTGAAGGACTGGAGTTTTTACTGCTAGCAGAAGACTTTAAACCTGCTTTTCTCGGAGATTTTGTGATATCCCCGAGATCAGCAAGATGTAATCTTCCTGTTCACCATCTCTTCGGGATGATTTAGGTCTGTTAGAACCCCCCAGCAATAAAAGTATCGAGTGCAGTCTCAGAGTTTTGAGATAGCACGTCGTCTCGTCACGGCATCCAGGCTCCGCCCCCCAGACTTCATTCAACTTCTGTGCTGTACTAATAATTTTTAGCTTGAAAGCTGCATCAGATGATAACCGTTGATAATTTCCAGACATGGTGATTACCAGAAATGTGTACAGAGAAAGCAGGGAAACTGCAAACTTTCATGTCATCATTTAAAACCCATATTTTTTTAAAAAAAACCATAAACCAAATCCAATTTTTAGGGAGCTAAAAATTCTCAGCTCCGATGAAAGTAAATTTGGTACAAATTGCTTTATTTTGTTCAGGATATGTCCAAATTGCATATGAGTAATCCTTTCCAGTTTAAGAATCACTGATATATGCAACATTTTCAAACAGTTTAGATGATATCCAGTGTAGGATTATGACTTGCTTTAACAATGACTAATTAGCATACCAAGCAATCTGACCTTAAAAACCTCATAATTAAAACCTGTTTCTAAAATAAAGGATTCAATGACTGAATGAATTAGGAAAAGGTTCCAATGGGGTAATAGAGTAGAGTAGAGTAGAGTAGAGTAGAGTAGAGTAGAGTAGAGTAGAGTAGAGTAGAGTAGAGTAGAGTAGAGTAGAGTAGAGTAGAGTAGAGTAGAATACTTTATTGTCCAAATGTCATCAGACACACAAGGAATTTGTCTCTGGTGCATAAGCTCTCAGTATACATACAAACAACAAAATAATATAATCATGACACCAATAGGAGAAGGTAATAGAAAAGATGAGAAAGATAATAGTAATGCAGCCAATACTACATGGGTAAATATCTTTAGGTCTAAGATAGCACTGTGGGAATTAGGTATTCAACAGAATGATGGCAGGAGTGGGGAAACTGTCCTTATGTGTAGCTGTTTTGGCATGCATGCTCTGTAGCAGCATCCTGAGGGGAGAATTTGAGGAGCCTTTAGATATTTTTTTAGCTTTCTTTCTGGCCCATGCAGTTTAAGATCCTCAATGGAGCCACGCTGGTTGCAATAGCTTTTTCTGCAGTCCTAATTATCCGTTGAAGTGTGTACCTCTTCTGTTTGGTTGATGTACCAAACTAGAAAGTTATACAAGTACAAATGACAGACCATTTAGTCAGGAGGAAAATCTTCCATATTTCTCATGCCATTTGTCTCAATAATCTTGCTCCTATGAGGTGCTTTTTTCAAGAGGCAACTGGACTTTCTAGTTTTTCTTTGAAGATGTTTTGCTTCTCATCCAAGAAGCTTCTTCAGAGCTGAAGGCATGCTTTAATCTGTGCTGTGATTAAATGTTCCTCCAAAGTGCTGTGATTAAAGAAACTGATATTTCTGGTGCATCATCTCTTTGAATCTATGAGCCCATTTGACCACAAAACCAAATGGCAAGAGATTAGTGGGGGAAACCTCTTCAAACACTGTCACCATTTTTCACTTGGACTGTTCTTAATTCATCGAATCTTTAAATGTAAGACACAAGGTAACTTCCTCTCTTCTCTCTCTCATGCTTCCAATGTTATTTCTGTCTTATCTCTCCATGATGTAATTTAGATAAAAATGAGACTATTCTATCTTCGATTTGTTTCTTAATTAATTCAGCTTTTTGTTAGCAGTATGCCAGTTAGCATTCATTGAGCTAAACCCATATTCCTATACTTATGTTTGGAAATATATCCTATAGCAAGATCTCTTGAGGAACTGAAATCTCCAATAATATCTGCTTCACTTTAGGTGAACCTCAGATCTTTCCAAAAAGAGCTCATCTCAGTTTAGGACTTCAGCTGCATCCAAGGATATGCATGACTTATTTCCACAATATCTTCACACTAGAGAAACAGAGGCACACACACACACACACACACACACACACACACACACACACACACAAAGAGAGAGAGAGAGAGAGAGAGAGAGAGAGAGAGAGAGAGAGAGAGAGAGAGAGAGAGAGAGAGAGAGAGAGAGAACATATCATACTACTTCTTGAATTCTACATATACTTATACTCAGTTAGCTATTGGCAGCAATAAGGGGTCAGATGGATCAGATAATTGGCAAGATGGCAGGCAAAGAACTTTGGTGCAAATTTCACATCCCTTTTCCCATTGCACACACATTCAAAAGGGAGAAAGGCACACACCACCATCTTGTCCATTGTGACCCATCTTTCAAGATAAGTTGAGCTAAAGCAGAAAAAAAGCATACATCATGTTATCAGTTGAAATATAAATCAACAGCAGCCCATTGAAATTTAAGGGCTATACTAGTATGATTTCTTAGAGTTAGCAGGAAATCTATCAAAATTCACTTATTTAAATTGTAGAGATTCAAGGGAAGGATCATAACTCCTTTAGAATTACAGCACTAGAAATTCTCATTAAAAATAATCAATGCTTGTCACATCAGCCCCACATCATTTGAGTAAAATAACCATGTGTCTTAAGATTGGAGACCAAACTTAATTGACAAGGTTAGATATCTACATCCTTCTGGCTCAGATTAGGTCTATATCTTTCAATCTGTTTGATTGACATTTTTTTCCAGCTTTGTTAATTCCATATTCAAAGTCACAGATGTTTTGAACTTTAGGACTTCAGGAAGGAGACACATAAATGCACAAACGGATAAAACTTCTGTAATATTTCAGAGTTCAGACTTTGCTGAAGTCACAGCAATCTTATAAAGTTATTTTCAAATCTACCCATTGTCACATAAAAATCTTGCTTGTCTTTTAATTGGAACACATCAAATCAGATTTGTGTCACAATATTAGAAACAGGATTTTTCAGGCACTGAATCATTTAAAGTATGCATATAAAATGAATATGAACTTTTGCTTTTAAGAGGGAGCTGGAAGTTTGAAGCTCGGTTTAATGCATCATTAGGCAACAAGCTTCTATTTCTTTTGAAAACAACACTATTTTTAAACATGAAATTAGCAATAGCAATAGCAGTTAGACTTATACACCGCTTCATAGGGCTTTCAGTCCTCTCTAAGCAGTTTACAGAGTCAGCATATCGCCTCCACAGTCTGGGTCCTCATTTCACCTACCTCGGAAGGATGGAAGGCTGAGTTAACCTTGAGCCGGTGAGATTAGAACCGCTGAACTGCAGATAACAGTCAGCTGTAGTGGCCTTCAGTACTGCACCGTAACCACTGCGCCACCTTGGCCCTTATTCCACCCCGAATCTCGTCCCAAGGTCCATTTTTGCATTTGAGTTGAAATTTTTTTTTTTTTTTTTTGGCTTCCTGGGCACCTGTCCATGACTCCGGAAATCACAAGTTTTCTTCCCCAAAAGGCACAATTTTTTAAAATACCAAGCAACCCCATTTTAAGCATTAAATTCTACCATTAATTTTGTCCCAGCATCCATTTTTGCATTTGGATTTAAAAAATATTTTTAAAAAGATTTGGGATGGAATTTCATACTTAAAAATGGTGTTGTACACTGTTTTAAAAAACAAAACTGTTTGGGTGCCCGGGGAAAAAAACTTGTGATGCCGGGGTCAGTGAAACAGGAGACCAGGAAGCCAAAAAATGTTTTCAACCCAAATGCAAAAACAGACACTGGAAAGAAAATTGGGGTGGAATGCCATGCTTAAAAATGTTGTTGCTTGCCGGGCTCGGGGAAACAGGTGCCTGGGAAGCCAAATTCTTTTTCAACCCAAATGCAAAAATGGACACTGGGATGAGATTTGGAGTGGAATTTCATGCCTAAAAATGGTGTTATTTGCTTTTTTAAAATAATCAAGCCGTTTGGGGGCCCATGGAAGAAAACTGATGATGCGGGGTCAGGGAAAAAAGATGCCCAGGAAGCCAAAAATGTTTCCACTCCAAATACAAAAACGGATGCTGGGACAAGATTCAGGGTAGAATTTCATGCTTTAAAATGGTTGCTTGGTTTTTAAAAAAATGAGTCTTTTGGATGCCCGGATAACAAAACCTGTGATACCAAGGTTGCGAAAACAGGTGCCCACATAGCTAAATATTTTTTCAAACTAAATGCTAAATTCACAGTGGCATCTCATGCTTGAAAATATTATTGTTTTCTGTTTTTAAAAAATTGAGCCTTTTGGGTGCCAAAGGAGGAAAACTTATGATCAGAAACAGCTCCCCTGGAAGTCCAATTGTTTTAACCCAAAATGCAAAAACAGACACTGGTATGAGATTCGGGGTTGAATTTCATGCTTAAAAATTGGGTTACTTGCTGCTTTTAAAAACCGAGCCTTTTTAGGTGCCCAAAGAAGAAAACTTGTGATGCCAGGGTCAGGAAAAATGGTGCCCTGGATGCCAATTTTTTTCAACCAAAATGCAAAAACAAATACTGGGATGAGTTTTGGAGTGGAATTCCATGCTTAAAAATGGTGTTACTTGCTGCTTTTAAAAGTCGAGCCTTTTTAAGTGCCCGGGGAAGAAAACTTGTGATGTTGGGGTTCAGAAAAATGGTGCTAGGAATGCCTACATTTTTTTCACCCCAAATGCAAAAAAGGACACTGGGATGAGATTCGGGGTGGAATTTCATGCTTAAAAATTGTGTTACTTGTTGTTTTAAAAAATCGAGCTATTTGGGTGTCTGGGGAAGAAAACTTGGTTCCTGGGATGCCAATTTTTTTTTCAAACCAAATGCAAAAATGGAGGCTGGGACAAGATTCGGGGTGGAATGTCATACTTAAAAATTGTGTTACTTGCTGTTCTTATCCTTGTACTTGGTACTTCTTTGTTGCAAGAGCTGCACGGCTATTGTATAAATGCATCATGTTTTATATTATTGTATATAAAGAAGTTTCTTTTATAAATGAATCCTGCTGAATTATTTGTTTGTGTGTTGGCTGGATAGCTACAAACTCTGAAATGTATCACATATTTATTTTCAGGATATGCTCTGTAAAAATAAAGAGGATTTCTCCCTCAAAAACAGATCTATGGAGGCCATGTAAACTTCATGCATGGGGTATGACATAGTGTAACATCTATATCTTTCTTCTCCGAAAGCTTAAAAGGTGGACTGTGTGTGTGTGTGTGTGTGTGTGTGTGTGTGTGTGTGTGTGTTGTATTTGTGCTGATAAATAAATAAATATATTTATATTTATATAAATATATAAATAATATATATATAGTCTGATATTACCTCTTAATTTATTCATCTATCTGCAATGTGATATAAAATATTTTTGTGCCCTCATTGACCTCTTTGGACAAACTGAAAATAATTTTAAAAACCCAGTTCTAATGAGGAGTAGAAAAGATGTTTCAGGTCACTGTCACAGAAAGCATTCCTTTCTCAATTCATCTCTGTTCCTCAACTTCTATAGCAGCAAAGGGAAAAATTGCAAATAAAAATCTGTTCTTCTAAAGTGGTCTTGGAATTCAATTCACTCAACTTTTAAAAGCATGAAACTCAAATCACTAAGAAGGCAGGCTTCAAAAGAATGGTTTTCATTTCCGTGATGCTTGTCTTTTGATAGAAAGTTCTTGGATCCGTCAGAAGCTTCTAACACCAAGAAATCCCTTCCTACGCCACGTGCTTCACTCCTTCAGATTCTCTAATTCTCTGGAACAGATCTGGAGGACACAGAAGATTTCAAGTGGTAGGAAAATTATCCTGTATATTTCCTTCTTTAATCCTCTGATACAATACGGGCATGGACTGAAGGATATGTTGGTTGGGAAAATGATGCAAAGAAGTTAGGGTCAAAAAACATATGATGATTGTTAAACTATTGAATTTACTAGCTGGAGCTGTAAAATGTACAATAGGCCAGAACACCCAGTTGTAGGTGATTAGAGAGTGCTGACTCATGCATGGTGCAATCTACGTTATGATTGGTTGTTGTAAGCATAAAGGGGGCGTTTTCCTTTTTTCCCTCCTTTTTTTCTTCTGCGTGTTCTTTATGCTGTTTAGATTTACCTCACAACGTTCCTGTGTTCCTGACTATCTTACGTTCTTCCTTTTCTGGATGATGACAAACACTGCTGTACACATTTGACTATTAAATATATTAATATCTATATAAAAGTCTACAAGTTTGTGTCAGTGTCTTTGACTTCATCTGTCCAGCTGCTGCACAATTCCTATGTAGTCTCAGAAGCCAAGTGCATATCACTCTTCCAGATCCTCTAATTCTCTGGAAACAGATCTGGAGGACACTGAATATTTCAAAAACTGATATACGGGCTGGACTGAAGGATATGTTTGTTAGGACAATGAGGCAAAGAATGTGGGGCCAATTCACATGTGATGAGATCAGGTTTTTTGTTTTTAGTGTTTGGTAGGTTCTCCATTTCTAAAAAAATATCTAGACTAAATACCTCATGGTTTGTGCGTGATTCTTGCCTCAAAATGGCAAAAAAAACACCCCCAGATAGTTAATTTTCACATTTGCCCTGCCAACATTTAATGGCAAAGGAAAAGGGGGTCATTTCCCAAAAAACTATACAAACTAAACAAAACTATATATAGAGAATTGCATGTGGTTCTAGATTTGGTAGACAATGGAATACAATTGGAACTGACATGTGATGGAGTCATTAAGTGAGACATATGATCATGATGGACTTTGGAACTCACTTCCACTGCAATAACTAAAGACTTCACAAGATTGCAACTTGTAATTGTTGTGCCTGGCCTTTCTAGTGCCCAAACTGTTAACTGTTCAGGACAGTCTAAGATATTGATGGATTTAATTTATATTTTCATTTATTAATCTTTAGTAATTAAAATATGAATAAGGTGACCAGATTTTCAGATTGGTAAAGAGGGACACCTTTGGCGGGGGGGGGGGGGGCTTGATTAAAAAATTTATACGGAGAAACAAAAATTTTCATACAACGCAAAAATAGTATTGTATTTTTTTTATTTCAACATAAGTACAATTTACAAATATAAATTGTAACTGTTGCCAAACATCAAAATTTTGATCACGTGACCATGAGGATGCTGCAATGGTCGCTAAGTGTGAAAATGGTTGCTAAGTGTGAAAAATGGTCATCAGTCACTTTTTTCAATGCCATTGTAACTTTGGTCACTAAGCCCATTATACCACCTTTCTTGCCACAGTTCTTAAGTGAATAACTGCAGCTGATAAGTTAGTAACATAAGTGAATCTGGTTTCCCCATCTGACTTTGTGGTGATTATATGACCCCAGAACACTGAAACCATCATAAATACGAATCTGTTGCCAAACATCAAAATTTTGATCATGTGACCATGAGGATGCTGCAACGGTCGCTAAGTGTGAAAATGGTCGCTAAGTGTGAAAAATGGTCATCAGTCACTTTTTTCAATGCCATTGTAACTTTGGTCACTATACCACCTTTCTTGCCACAGTTCTTAAGTGAATCTTAAGTGAATCTTAAGTGAAGATGTTATATCTTAAGTGAATCTTAAGTCTTAAGTGAAGATGTTATACAGTAGAACCTCTGGTCACAAACGCTTCTGAACAAAATATTCACATCCCCCTCCCCGCTGCTGATTTCCCCTTCTGCACCATTTTTTTTGTAAGCGCCAAATTTCCAAAATTAGGTTTTTATTTATTTATTATTTATTATTTATTTGTGTTTATTTGTATGCCGCCCTTTTCCCTGGGGGGACTCAGGGCGGGTTTGATTCATGACCAAATCAGTTTGCGACCAAAGTTATGGAACGAATTATGGTTGTGACCAGAGGTTCTACTGTATTCATGCCTTTACATACTCTATATCACCTCAAAATGTTGCACAGCCTTCATAAGTTACAGATACAGATAAAATTAAATACAACATCAAAACCATAAAAAAGTAAAATTAACCTGGCTGGAAAATCCTATGCCTGTCTTGCTATTATTACTGACACACTTGCTGCAGTATTTGATGGCTAAAAGAAAAAAAATATTGTTAAAGTTGTATTATGTTCACTCCCATGTCTTGTCTGCTGCGTTGATTTTGAATTCATTAAAAGAGCTTATTTTACATCAAATCCCTCTCATATTATTCTCCTATGTTCAATAAACCCTAAGAGACAGCATACTATACATGAAGTTCCTGTAACTGTATATTTAGTAAATTGTGGAGCTGAGTTTATCCAATTAACTCAGTTTTTGGACTTGAGTAATCACATACAATAAAGGAAATAAAACTATTTAGTTGGCTATTTGTGATTAAGGGTGTCATGCAGAAACAATTATAGTTTTGATCAGGAAAATACCCTAAAAAAACCCTTTGTTTTTTGTTTGCTGTCAAGTTACAAGACCCTTGCACCCCTAACCCTTTAGAAAAAAACTCCCAGGGGTCTTCAAACTTGACAGTTTTAAGACTTGTGGACTTCAACTCTCAGAATTCCTCCTCCAGTCATGTTGGCTCAGGAACTCTGGCATTGAAGCATGCAAGTGTTAAAGCTGTCAAGTTACAAGACCCTTGCACCCCTAACCCTTTAGAAAAAAACCCCAGGGGTCTTCAAACGTGACAGCTTTAAAACTTGTGGACTTCAACTCCCAGAATTCCTCCTCCATCCTTACAAATGTAGGTCAGTCGGGAAGGGAAGGGAAGAGAAGAGCCGGAGTGTTTATGTTGCAACAAGAGACGAGGAGGGGGATCAGCACCCACCCACCCACCCACCCAGATACGCCTAAGTGCGGCCCCTCTGCTGCCCAGCACCGCCGTCCTTCTCCAAGCGCGGATCTTCGAGTGCAGCCAAAGAGCTTGTCTGAACGGGGCTGAAGGGAGGGAACCAGGAGCCCAGCGGAGCAAGAGCACCGCATGCCCGCCATGTACCTTTGCCTGCAAACAAAGCTCATCCGCGCCCGCCGACAACTCCTGCGCATGAGAAATGAGCCGGGCTCCCCCAGGCTGGGGGGGGGCTGTAGGTGGGGGAAGGGCGGGGGGTGGAGGAGCCGCTGCAAGGGCACCGCATTTACCCCTGCCACCGCCTCATCCTCTGCCGTGCTTTTGAGAAGACATGAGGGCTTTTTTTCCTGCTCCCGCCCCCTCGGCCGCCTTCCTATTGGCTCCCATGGCTTCATTGCTCCTCAAAAGCACTGCTGTTGGAGGAGGAGGCGGCAGCAGATTTCCGGTGGCAGCAGGGGCTTTGGGGGTTTATTTCAGCTGCAGCGCTGGGCGCAAGTGGCTAGGATTGGCCGCCCACAAAGGACCTCCCCGGGCTTGCTTTGCTGAACATGGGGGCGACTGACACCTCTTTGAGCGGCCGCAGCCGGCACAAACTACCATCAGTCGCTCTGTGCTCATCAAAACAAGTCTGGAGAGGTCCTTTGCAGGCGGGTGCTTAAAGTTTTCCATCCCAGCCAGCTCACTGATTGGCTGGAGTCCAGGCCAATCAGTGAGCGGCAGGCTGGGCTGGCTTAGATTTTTAGTGTAGAATAGAATAGATGGGGGAATGGAATGAGCGAGCTAGCGGCAGCTGATGGGCGGGGGAGCCAGCGAGCGCCAAAATAAAGCGGGGTTTTTTGAGAACGGCCCAGGACACGGGAAAAATTATGAAAAGGCGTGCCTGTCCCACCAGATGCGGGACATCTGGTCACCTTAAATATGAACCAATTTAAATCTAAAATCTAAAAATACAGTTCAAATAACAAGCCAAGCCAACCAAACTAAATGCAATAAATAGAATTAATTAAAATTAATAATTAAGATAAAAGCTTTTTTTTTAAGGGTTTCAAGAGCCTTTTTGAAAACTAGTGTGGATATTAGGGCCCTCTTGTGCAAAAAATGCACTCAAAGGAACTGGAGCATCAGTAGAGAAGGCCTGACCTTGAATCATAGGGAGCTCAGGGCAATTATAGATGACCGACTCCAATGACCTCAATAAGAATCGTGGTTCATCACTGTAACCCATAAAGCTACAGTAGAATTGGGAGATAAATTAATCTGTTTTGCCAGAAGCAAGGGAATCGTGCAAGCAGCTAGGGATTTGGTTGCCCTGAAGTAGTTCGAAGCAGAGAGCACATAGAGACATGGGATTACATAGGGAAGAAAGGAGAGGAGCAGAAGTAGCTTAGCCTGCAGGCATGGTTAAGAAAAGAAGAGTTAGCCTGGTAAGAAACAGTCACAAGAGATCATGGGAATAAGAAGCAAAGCATTTCAGCCAAGGAAGAGAGAAAACTCCTAAGTAAAGGCAGAAGACAGCAGGCTTTTCTCTTCACAGAACTTTGCTCAGCTGGGAATCCATTCCCTCCAGCTACCACAAAGAGAGTTTGAACTATGCAAAGAGTTTAGGACTATGGTTCTTAAACTGTGGGTAATTTGGGAATATCCTGGGGGTTAGGGAGCAACTTTTGTTATCTCCTTGTTTTTGAGTCAAGGATCCAGTTTGGAATTGCTGTTGCTGAGATGCTTGTGTAAAACAATTACATATGTTTTATTGTGGGGAGTAATGCCATTATTCAAGATGAGATAAAGGGCTGATTGGGACAAACAGTTAAGAAGCACTGGCTTAGGAAACTAGCTGGCAGAGATGAAGTTGAACTAGGAAGTTTTACCCAAGAAGTAATTGTCTACAAAATGAGTTGGTGTGTGTGTGGAATTGAGGCTTGGAGAAAAGGGCAGGAGTTAGATGGCCAGGATGGAGGAAGGCCTCAAAGAAGAGAAACACTGTTTTATGAGACTTTGAAGAAATAGTTGTTACTCAGGACAATTTTGTAAGAGATGGATTGCCTTGATAAGATCACACTTAGAATATTACATCCAGTTTTGATCGTCACTATATAGAAAAGATGTTGAAATTCTAGAAAGAGTCCAGAAAAGAGCAACAAAGATGATTAGGAGATTGAAGGTTAAAACATAAAAAATGGTTGTAGAAATTGGATATGTCTAGTTTAATGAAAAGAAGGACTAGGTGATATAATAGCAGTGTTCTAATATCTAAGGGACAGCCACAAAGAAGAGGGAGTCAACCTATCTTCCAAAGGCAGGTCAAGAAGCAATAGATGGAAATTGATCTAGGAGAGAAACAACCTAAAAATAAGGCGAAATTTCCTGATTTGGGGTGCTCCAAGTTTTTAAGAAGAGATTGGACCTTCTGTTTGACATGTTATAGGGTTTCCTGCTTAAGTAGGGAGTTAAGGAGGTTGAACTAGAAGATTTCCAAGGTCCCTTCTAACTCTGTAATTCTGTTATTCTGCCTAAGTATACAGAAAGGTACTGAACCTTTAATGTTCTGCTCTGTTGTATGTGAATGAGTTAATTTGCTCCAAGGAAGCTTCATTCAGGACACAAGGAGACTCATTTACCTTTTTAATTAACACTAAGAAGAAAGGCTGCTATAACAATTGTAATCCTTTGAATTATTAGTTTTCTGAAAAGCATGCCCAATTAAAGCCCAAGCTGCAAGATAACAAACTTCTTTTTTAAACCCCGTTATTCTCCCCCACCACCACACATACATACCTTTGTCTTAACTAAGTGCCCAGTTCCTGCTAGAAAGTTAACAAGGTAGTTCATTAATGTGTGACTTTCCGTTGCCGATGTTTACAATAAGCAACTTTGGGGGTGAAAGAAAGAAGTTGAAGGGTATAAAAACATGTTCAACACAACTCTAATTGCTTTGGAACCCAGATTCGATGCAGTTCCTTTCTTGCTGTCACGGTGGCCAACTGGGCTAGGATTTCTCTGACTGTAAGCATTGGGACTTTGCTAACAAACTTTTATTAATTGCAATTATCCTTGGATCTTACCTTGTGTTCACTTTATTCAGTATCTGATACACCAAGACTAAAGTCAGCAACACATATAGAGTGCATGACAGTGATCTGGAGATTACGTGTATCACAGTTCTAACATCATTTTCACCCAGAAAGAAATGCAGCTGATATATCACCTTTTGGGAAATGCAGCTGATATATCACCTTTTGGGAAAATGTAATCCAATTCAGATTATGTAATCCAATGTAATCCAATTCAGATTATGAGCCAAGGTGGCGCAGTGGTTAAATGCAGCACTGCAGGCTACTGCTAGATCAGCAGTTCAGCGGTTCAAATCCCACCGGCTCAGGGTTGACTCAGCCTTCCATCCTTCCGAGGTGGGTAAAATGAGGACCCAGATTGTTGGGGGCAATATGCTGACTCTCTGTAAACCGCTTAGAGAGGGCTGAAAGCCCTATGAAGCGGTATATAAGTCTACTGCTATTGCTATTGCTATTGCTATCAGAACAGGAGGATTCTTGTTCCTGTCTAAAATCAAGGTCCTTAACATCCCCTCTAAATTTTGTTTGTTTCACTTTATCATCACTCATTCAGACTATCCAGCCAGGCATTTAGCACTGTTAGTTGTGTTTTGCTGACATTTGATGCAAGATTGTTTGGATCAGTGTTAATTCAATTGGCACATGTTCCACACATATTTCCCTGTGACTATTCCACAAATATTCCTGTAAGGGGCGTGCATAAGTGCATCAAAGTGCTTATGGTCCCTGTCCTAATATCCCTTTTTATTTGTATCTTTTTCATGTATTCAGAATCATGTTTATACTTTTATCTGTTATCTTATATATGCTTGACAAAATAATAAATAAATAAATTTATGTTAATTTTTTCAGCAAATCAAAAGCATTAAAAATAATGAATATGCCGTTGTTTAAAATGTGGCAATTAGCATACCACTTATATAAATACCTCTAAAGTTTGTCTTTGTTGAACATAACTATGTTTTTGTGTGTTGCATTATTTAATGCAATCTTTAAACAAAGTTAGGCCTAATATATATTTTTGCATTTATCTTTCCCAAATATATGGGATCTTCTCTGTAATTTTCACAGCATTTATTTTACTTTTTTAAAAGAAGTCAAATAACACATAAAAGTGAATACCATTTGCTACTACTATCTGTCCTAAAGAAAAAAGCTATTTAAATGTATCCAGGTATTTTATGTAAAAAGAAATCGGTTACCAGACTTTTTTCATCTCACTTGGAAGAAAACTTTTACTCAAATTTCACTTCATGCACCATTATGTTACAGCATTCCATTCCATTACCAGACTTGTATTTATTGCCTTTTAGACTGACACCTGCTAGAGTTCAATATTCCAGAATGAAACAAACCACTGTAAAATTCCTTTAACCACACAGACATAGAACCTTCTCCCCACAGAAACAAGCATGGTATTGTAGTGAAATGAACTTTTCATGCATGAACATTCTAACAAAAATAAGTAATGCAGTTATAATTTTCAAGCATTGGATGTAATTAGCTGTCTAGTGAAAAATTGACATACCACCTGGATTTTAAAATTCATTACCTGAAAAATATAGCTGATGCAAAATTGATAGTGGTCTACTAGATTATATTCATTCTTATGACATACTGCAACAGCAAGCATTTCCCACCTCAATAGGGAACTCAGATATAGCAAAGAAATGAGAACTGGATGACTGCTAGATGGCAAGAACGAAACCCTCAGAGGGATATATCATCTGTTTTAAAAAGATGTCTTTAATTTGATTTTGAAACCACATCTTGATGATGATACCCTAATCATCTTTTTAGGAAAACATTCCCATTTCCCTGGATAAGGAAGCGAGCAAAGAAGAACAACACTTGTGAGAAATTTTGACCACCGTTCAAAAATTTATACCTAGTGTTATTAGCAAATGTCATGTAATTTTGCCTCTAGATGGGGCTCCTGAGCTTTGAAATGTAGTTATGAACATACAGCAGATGTATCTCCCATTCTCTCTGTTGAATGCATTTGGAGCATGGCATTTCTTAACTTCTACAATTAATTCAGCTACTCTCTATTTATTCCCTTAGCCAAAATGACATTGTCAATTTGTGAGATTTTTACTGGCCATCTTTAAAAAATCTGTTTGATTAAAATGTGTTCTTTTCACTGCTGCTGTTTTTTTAATCATTCCATTCTAGTTTTTCAACTTTATTTACACTGAAGAAAAATACAAATGATTCCTGAAAGTTCTTTACCAGGCACCATTTCAATCTGAAATGGTATCACTCAATTTAGTTCACATTAGTGAAAAAATTAAATGTTCATATCAGTGTGTAATACCCAAAATGCACATCATACTTTTAGTAAAAGAGAGAATATGCTAAGGAATCTTGTCCTGTTCACTCATCTTTACCACTTGCAATATCTCTTGATAGTCTAAATCACTTCACCTAGACTCTGAATGCAGCTAGAAACAAAGAGGTGATACAGATAAATAGGGCCTTGTTTAAGTACCAAGCAAAGACGAGTACATGGAAACTAATTAACTAGCAAGGATAGTTCATATGTTCCTAAATGACAATTTCTGGCATCTTCAGTCCTGGTTCAGCAACATCTGGAAGGCCGGAGGTTTCCAATGTTGCTCTAAATTGATTTAGCAGATAAATAACCTTCAGATTATTTACATGACCCACTGTACCAAGAAAGAAAGAAAGAAAGAAAGAAAGAAAGAAAGAAAGAAAGAAAGAAAGAAAGATAGATAGATAGATAGATAGATAGATAGATAGATAGATATATAGATATATATATATATATATATATATATATATATATATATATATATATATATATATATATATATATATATATATATATATATATATATATATATTACTAAACCACTTATTTCCTGAGTTGCTTTTCCTGAGGCCATAACTTCAAGTAGATGACAGGTTAGTCCATGATTATTTACAATTTTCCACACATCTATAAATTATTACATTTCTGCCAAGGGTGGGATCCTAACCAGTTTATTACCGGTTTGCTCGTGCACGTGCACACTCATGCACATGCGCAGAAGCATCCGGGCAGGTGGGTGGAACCTCCCGCCACCACCATTACTGGTTCGGCCAAACTGGGAGCAGCCCACCTCTGATTTCCGTGTATGAGGCCTTTGGTTTTTGAGTCCTGGCCATTGCCTGGACTAGTCCTTGCCATTTGGGGGGGGGGGGGTAAGGATTTTCAGAAGTGATTTGCCTAGTGTGTTTACTAGAACTGAGAGAGAGGTCAACCAGCTGGATTTGTGCCTTCTAAGTTGGGACTAGAACTTCCAGTCTCCCGCTTGCAGTTTGATGCCTTTACCACTACACCAAACTGGCGGGAAAGGACAAAAAAAACCTTGCTTGGTTGCTTTCTCTTTTCTATGGAGAATAATATCCTATCCTATTACCCTTTGGTAATCTCTAATTTTTGTACAGATGATGGAAATCCTCTAACCGTGGAATAGAGTTCAGAGTGTTTTCCTTCTGTTTCCTAACACATTTTCCCCCTTAGCCTTTAGGATCACACTCATCTGGCATATGTCATGGTTATAGCAGATTCCTTTCCTAAAGTTAAAACATCTCCTGTGTTTGGAATATGGTGTCCCAGCACTTAACACTTTTTGCAGATGGCTTTTGAAGTATATTGCTGTCAGGTTGTTCTTTCATGGAAACATAAATAACATTTTCCTCACATATTGGCTCTAAGAACCGAGTGAATCAGGCAGTGACCACAGAAAGGCCAGCTGACGCCTCTAAAATGGATCTGACAAAGAGTGCCCCCCCCCCCTTGGCCTACATCCCATGTGCTCCCACTGCCATCAGGGCAAGTTCATTTTCTTCAAATAACAATCCAGTTCAACATTTAAAGTCAAACTGACTTCAAGGAGATCTCTCACCACATTTTCCCATTATAACCAATATTCTGGATGTTCAAAAACATTCCATTAATTTTTAAAAGGCATACTTGTGGTCCTGAATGCTGTTAGGAAATTGCTTGCACATTTCTTCCATTTTTTTAAAAAAAATACTTTTACATATGCATCCGTTTTAGTCAAATAGGCATCTGTTTTAGTCACATCTTCCCTTCCCTCCAATACTACAGGTACTTCAAAAATTTGGAATAGATTGAGAGCAAGATTCTTAATTGCTCTATGAGAGAGCTTTATCCTGAAATTTAAGAATTTCTTTCTGGGCAGTGAGATCAGCAAGTGTGGGTGTTTATTGTTTGTTCCAATGCAGACTGAAAGACAGGAAAAGCGATAAAACTCCATCAGGAAAATGTAAACTTCCACAGAGAAAGAAATAAGGAAAGTGCTGAGTAGGCAAAAAAAAATGGAATATTTGAGAAATTCAATCCTACCAAAAGCTAATACCATTGAATTAATCCAAAACTTGGTTGACTTTTGTCTTTCTTGAATGTTCTAATGCAATTGGCTGATAAAATACCAAAATCCATTTAAAAATACAGATAGTAAAAGAAGAGGTTTGGAAATATGTGCACAAATACTCATTCAACACAAAAGCTTGGGCTGATTTGTACACAAATACAAATAAGAATATCAATGCAACATCATTCTGGGAGAATCCATAATAATCTTACAGGGGGTGTAAGGTTTGGTCCACCTAAGTATACTGGAGAATCCAAGATGTAGATTATAAGTTGAAATCCACTTTTTTAAAAAAAGCTTTGTGATAGTTTTCCACTGGAAAATACTATAAAAGTATTGAAGGAGAGATATAAAATGTGTCTGAAGGGAATGTTGAGAGATGTGCCATACATATATTACAATGACATATCAGATAATGAAAAAAAGAGCCAAATGTTTATAATTAAAAATACTCACAAAACTGTTGTCCACTGAGGGAAATTGCCAACAAAAACTATGAAGACTGCTAGACTATATATATGTATCATCTGATGTTATCTTAAATGGTAAGGCTTCAAGCAGATGTATGATATTTTATCTTAGGGAAAGAGTAAAAATGCATGATATGATGATATGCACATCTATGTGCCAATTTCCCCTTTGAATTATCCTAAAAAAAATCTCTGCAAACAGGGCTTCTATTTTTTTTTTATCTCACTCTCATAATTCTTGAGAATTTCTTTTATATTTATCGTGAGGATATCTCTATGTTTACTCTTTCAAGAGAGTGGAAAGTTATTTTATTTTAGTACACATTTCATCTTCATGTTACTGCCTTCTGGGCTTGATTCCTGCCCATACTTTCTGAGTTGGAATAACTCATTAGAAGCTCTGCTTAGATTTATTTGAAAGACAGAAAGCCCAGAATTCTGTAGACTTTTGGGGTGATGGCTGTACAGCAAGACACTCACACCCACTTAGTGTACTTGTAAATAAGATAAGTGGAAGAGAATTTATTCTCCCTCAGGCATATCAGTAACATTTACTTCTCCTTGAAGATTAATTGGAAACAACTTGTTCTGCATCCAATTGAAGGCAAAGGTTAAAAAAATGCAGAATATATTTACATTTCAGCATTGGTTTCTACAGAATTGAGTCAATCAGCATGCTGATAAAATCATTCCTAAATTATGAGTCTGAAATTAAATTATCCTCCAGGAACCTTATTCCAAGAAATCTTAGGGCTTTCCTTCCCCACCCCTTACACATGGCCTAGGAGGAGAGAAACTCTGAAATATGAAGATAATACAGAGAAAAAAAAATGTTTTCTATGCATTTAGATATTCAGCTTTAAGCCACTGGGAGGTGCTCATTACACATGTTTTAAAAAAACCACTCTTGGAATTCAATATGTAAGGGAATCCAGCATATCCATTTGAGCTATGGACTAAGAATGCATCTTGAGTAGAAACTGTAGAACAAGATACTTACATTTATTTAAGAAGGCAAGATACTTACATTCAAATATTAGAGATAAATGCATGCTTTCTGTTTCTTATTTATGAGTGATCTCATTATAATTAACAGTTATAATTGATGTCAAATTTATGGATTGAAAAGTGTGGAATTTGTGCAAAGTAAAAAAAAAACTTGGTGAAGCTGCAACAGTTATTTCTGTGGCATTTATGGGAAGGATATTTTTGAAGCAATAATGATAGGGAGAGTTTAAGAAGCAGGAAGCCTGAAGCCTTTGAAAGTGATCTCGGAGATATTTTGAGGGATAATACAATGTATTGTGCAAATAGTTGTAGAAATTGTATTCTAAAGAAATGCAGATGTTCCATGTAGTGTTTCTGCATCTGCTCTTTGTACCAATCTTTTATCTTCTTATAAATGGTTGTTAATGTATTTTCTCTCACACATCAAAAAAAAAAAATCTTCAACATATTTTTTTTTTTAAAAAAAACATCAGTTGCAATTATAGCTCACCGAGGCAACTCGGGATAAGATACCACCAATACGCGGACGATACTCAGCTGTATCTGTCCGCCCCGTGCCAACTCAATGAAGCGGTGGACGTGATGAACCGGGGTCTCGAAGCCGTTAGGGACTGGATGAGAGCTAACAAACTGGTACTCAACCCGGACAAGACCGAGTGGCTGTTGTGTTTCCCTCCCAATAATTTGGCTAGTGTTCCATCACTCAGGCTGGGGGGCCAAATTTTATACCCCTCAGACAGGGTTCGCAACTTGGGAGTCCTCCTGGACCCACAGCTGACCTTTGACCACCACCTGTCGGCTGTGACCAGGGGGGCATTTGCCCAGGTTTGCCTGGTGCACCAGTTGCGACCCTACCTGAACCGGGAGGCTCTCACAACGGTCACTCGGGCCCTTGTGACCTCTAGGCTGGAATACTGCAACGTGCTCTACATGGGGCTGCCCTTGAAGAACATCCGGCGACTTCAGCTAGTCCAGAATGCGGCCGCGCGAGTGATTGTGGGCGCACCACGGTTCGCCCACATAACACCTATCCTCCGCGAGCTGCGCTGGCTACCTGTTGATCTCCGGGTGCGCTTCAAGGTGCTACTTACCACCCATAAAGCCCTCCATGGTAGTGGATCTGAGTACTTGAGAGACCGCCTCCTGCCAATTACCTCCCTACGACCTATTAGATCACACAGATTAGGCCTCCAACGAGTTCCATCCGCCAGTCAGTGCCGACTGGCAACTACGCGGAGGAGAGCCTTTTCAGTAGTAGCTCCGACCCTTTGGAATGATCTCCCCGTGGAGATTCGCACCCTCACCCCCGTCCAGACCTTCCGCACAGCCCTCAAGGCCTGGCTATCCCGTCAGGCCTGGCGATAAAGATTCTAATCCGTCCCCACCCGAATGATGACTGAATGTTGTGTTCTATTTTTACTTATGTATTGTCTCATGTCTTGTCTTGTATTCCCCTCCCCACAAATTGTAAGCCGCCCTGAGTCCCCTCAGGGAAAAGGGCGGCCTATAAATAATAAACAAATCAAATCAAATCAACTTAACTTCCAGGTCAGAGCTAGGACCCACATGCCTTTTGTCTATATTTCCTTGTTGGTAAGCATGAAAGGAACTGATGATGCCAAGACCAACAGAACTTTGGCTTTCATGCCACATAAACATGGAATGCAATCCACACACAGCTTGGAGGATATTTTCTCATGAACCATAGCCAAGCTACTAGGCCACAACTCATTACGCTTTCCTATACAAAATCATATGTTGGACCCTGTAAAGTCTGAACTTCTCAACTGGGTTACTATTCAGCATTGATCAGTTTGACTTTCGTTCTACAGTGTGGACTTCTTCATTCATTTGTAATTTATACCCCATCCCATCCCTTCATCTGCTCAGACAGCTCATCTTGTTTTCCCCCCCTTTTTTAGGTGCTTTAGTATCTCTCCCCATTTCTCCCCAGTATCTAGTGATTCCATCATTCTCTCTAATGCCATATGCTTTATTTGCTGCTCTTATTGTCTTTATTATTTACTATTATACATTATTATTATTATTGCTATTATTACAATACAATTGTATCACAGCGGCCAGTTGTTTCACCGGATTTGGCATTGGTTACTGGTTGGGCCTCACCCAGGGGCCTAGGACATCGTAACGTATTTTCGTAATATGCGTGCAGATCCAAGCAGTGCGGCTTTTTGCATTTGACTGATGGTGATTTTGTCAATTTTTAACTGTTTTAAATGTAATTCCAGTGCTTTTGGAATAGCACCCAGTGTGCCAATTACCACTGGAATTACCACTGCTGGTTTGTGCCATAGTCGTTGAATTTCAATTTTTAAGTCCTGGTATTTTGCGATTTTTTCATGTTCCTTCTCAGCGACCCTGCTATCACCTGGTATTGCGATGTCTATGATTGTGACCTTATTTTTCTCAACCAGTGTGATGTCTGGTGTATTATGCGCCAGTATTTTGTCTGTTTGTATGCGAAAATCCCACAAGATCTTGGCCATCTGATTTTCGGTGACTTTTTCAGGCTGATGTTCCCACCAGTTTGTTGCTGTTTTAATATTATAATTTTTGCACAAATTCCAATGGATCATTTGTGCTACTGAATTGTGACACAATTTATAATCAGTCTGTGCGATTTTTTTACAGCAGCTGAGTATGTGATCAACAGTTTCATCAGCTTCTTTGCAAAGTCTGCATTTGGCATCATCAGAGGATTTTTCGATTTTGGCCTTAATGGCATTTGTGCGGATAGCTTGTTCTTGCGCAGCCAGGATTAGTGACTCTGTTTCTTTCTTTAATGTACCTGTTGTTAACCATAACCAAGTTTGTTCACTGTCCACTTTATCTTTTATTTTTTCCAGAAATTGGCCATGCAGTGCTTTGTTCTGCCAACTCTCCATTCTTGATTTTATCACATCTTTTCTGTATTCTTGTTTCGTCTGTTGGGCCTTCAGTAGTTTTTTGTTCTTTACTTCGATTAATAGATGTTCTTGACTTTCTTTTAAATAATCAGCCAGTGCATGTTTTTCTTCTTCAACTGTTTGCTTCACTTGTAATAATCCTCTGCCACCTGATTTTCGGGGCAGATATAGTCTATCAGTACCACCACGTGGATGTAAACTGTAGTGCATTGTCATTCGTTTCCTGGTTTTTCGGTCCAAAAGGTCCAAATCAGCTTGTGTCCAGTTAACTATACAAGCTGTGTATCTTATAACTGGTATTGCCCAGGTATTTATGGCCTTGATTGTATTTCCACCATTCAATTTAAATTTCAAAATTTTCCTAACTCTGTTGGTGTACTCTCGCCTGACAATAGTTTTTACTTCTCCATGCTTGATATTATCCAACTGCAGAATGCCTAAGTATTTGTAGGCTTCATTTTCGTTGCATTTAATTAGTTGGCCATTGGGCATTTCAATTCCCTCACATGCAGTGATTTTGCCTCTTTTTATGGATACAGTGGCACATTTTTCCATGCCAAACTGCATTGAAATATCGGTGCTGAATACTCGGACTGTATTTGTCAATGATTGGATTTCTATTTCTGACTTTCCATAGAGTTTCAAATCATCCATATATAGTAAATGCAAAAAATTTTCAGCTTCTTTGGCTGTTTGGTAGCCTAATTTCATTTTTTTTAAGATTACTGATAGTGGGATCATTGCGATGATGAAGAGAAGAGGTGAAAGTGAATCACCCTGGAAAATTCCTCGCTTGATATTAACCATTCCGTAGATCTCATTCCCTACTGCCAACTCAGTTCTCCATTGTTTCATCGCCTTTTCAGTAAAGGATGTAATATTTTTGCTAATGCCAGTTGTTTCTAAGCATTTTATGATCCAACTATGTGGCAGTGAGTCAAATGCCTTTTTGTAATCAATCCAGATCATATTCAAGTTCGTTTTTCTGTTCTTACAATTTTCTAATATCATGTTATCAATTAGGAGCTGATCTTTTGTGCCCCTGCTCCTTCTTTTGCTGCCTTTTTGCTCTACTGGCAAGATGTTGTTTGTTTCCAAATAATCCATCATGTTATCTGCAATAATGCCTGTGAGTAATTTGAAGGTTGTTGGCAAGCATGTTATTGGTCTGTAGTTTTCAGGTGTTGTTCCTTTAGTTGCATCTTTCTGAATCAAGTATGTTTTTCCAGTTGTCAACCATTCATCAATTTGGCCCTTTTGTAAAATTTCATTCAGTTGCCTGGCCAATATTGCATGTAAACTGGTCAGATATTTGAGCCAGAAACCATGTAATTGGTCCTTTCCAGGTGATGTCCAATTCTTTACCTTTTTTACTCGATTTTTGACCATCTCAGTTGTTATCTCTAATACTTGCATTTGTTTGTTGCCAATGCTTTTTTCAAAGTCATGTATCCACTTTGCTTCCTTGTTGTAGTCCTTTGCATTTTCCCACAATTCTTTCCAGAATTCAACTGTGGCCTGCTTTTCTGGTTTTTCACTTTTGGTGTCACCATTCACATTAAGACTTTGATAAAAACGTCATTGGTCTGATCGAAATTGCTGATTTTGTTTATATTGGATGATTCGTGCCTCATATCTTTCAATTTTTCTAGCGGTTGCTGTTATCCGCTGTTTTACAATCTCTACAGCTTCATTGATGTTTCTTGTATCCAATCTATATCTTCTGATTAGCCGATCTATGGTTTTGTTGTTTTTAAGCCGTTGCTCATGCATGTTCTTTAAGTTACTAGCATCTGCCCTTATTTTTTTTGACTTTTTGTTCTAATCGGATTTTCCATTTTGGCTTTGATGTTTTTTCTGTTTTGTGACTAGGTACTTTGATTTTAATGCCTAGTTCATTAGTGACTATTACAGCTGCGCTGTACATTAACTGGTTCGTTTCCAAGATGGATCCCGATTCACTTGTTGAAAACACTGCATTAACCATTTTCATGATAGGGGCCAAAATTTTCTTAGGCACAGTTTTTAGTGATGGTAAACGTTGCCTTTCCTCATTAAGCAGAAAATGCTCCATGATCTTATCCTTCAATTCTTTTTGTTTTTGAGTTAGTTCATCAGTTGGTTCAGTGATAACTGGTTCTAGTGGTGGTGGTGTTGTTTCCTCCCCGAGAGCTTCTTCTGGGAGTTCTATTATAATGTCTTTAGTTGTGTCTTGAATATCAGTTATTTCTGCTTGTGATATTGTTTTTTTGGTTTTGCAATTTGCCTGAATTTCCTCAAGTTCAACTTCACTAAATACTTTATTCCGTATAATAAATCACCTTTGAGCTGCTAGTCGTTGTTCACTAACATTTGAATCTGGATATTGTTGTTTCCATAATTCATACATTCGCTTTAAATAACCTCTTTTTTCTGGCTCTGAGTTGTAGTAACAGGCCATTATGGCACGATTTTCATCTGCACTATATTTTTGTCGTTTTGTTGGCTGGTCCACTTGTAGCCCATTTGTCGACGGATGTCCAGGGACCCCAACATCCGCCGTGGCCCTTGTTAACCTGCGCGATGACCGATACGGTATAAATTTTTTATTCGTTTCTTTCACCATATTGTATGGGTTGGCGGGTTTTTTTTATGGGGCCAGTTGCCAACCTGACCCCAACCCTACTCCTTTCTCATCTGGGCTTGGGACTGGCAATGACGGAGTTGTTGTTGTTGTTGTTGTTGTTGTTGTTATTAAATCACGAGCCATTATACTGATCCTTTCCTTTACCATATCCTTTCTCTTCCCTCTCTATTTACCTTTTTTTTCATGGTCAAGCAAATTACTACCTACAGCTGCTTATAGTGCCATCTTTACATCCTTTAAATGCCCATTTCCCCATGGATGGAGATGGATTAACTTCAGAGATTGCCTCCAAAACTCTGAAAATAGTCTGCCTGTCTTAACCTAACTACCTGTGGGAAATCCATTCTGAATTTCAGTCTGTTTCAGTAGCAGTCCGGGGGGGGGGGGGGGAAAGGTCTTTTGCTTCCTTTTAGTTATTTTTTTTCTTTTCTGTTTCTCCCTCTGGGCCTTTTGAAAACAATCATAATGGATCTCTGTTCATAATGCCCGAATTTGCTTCTTCTAAATGATGCACAGGTATGATACATGATCTGATTCACCAGGATAAATGGTGGGAAATAAGTTACGTCTCAGAAGGATTGGCAAAAGGGTTTAGCCAAAGGGTGGAGAACTTCATCTGGAAATGTTTAGAAGGTGTACTTTCAGGGTTGAAGATTGGAGTGATGACCTTTGTGCTGTACACATAAAAGGAAAAGTTATTGTAATGGGGCCTCCAAAACTACTGCATGAAAAGCAGCTAGTTAAAGTAAGTGGAGAAAGAAATAAAAACAAAAAAAAATATTTTTTTTTACTTTCCCTTTTGCCATAGCTATTTCAGAACCATCTCAACATGTTGGAGATCTAGAGAAACTCATTGGGAGAAGCACTTAACATATATTTTGAATTCATAACAGAATGAGTTTGAGTTGTATATTCTATCTCAATAGTCTGTACTGCCTCCAAATCAACATTTGCCTAAACCTGGAATACATCCCTCATATGTATAATTCTGATTATTTTCTGAGATGGGCCAAGATTAGCTATACCAAAAAGTATATGTCTGTATGCATACATATGTATTCTGTATGTTTGCAAGTACATATGTGTGTCTGTATGTGTGTGTATATACACATGTGTATGTATGTAGATAGATAGATGAGAGAGAACTATGAAAATTCATTTGAGATTTTATTTCATGAAAGCTTATGCAAGCCCCTTTTTTCATTGGGATTTTGTTTCAGCACTTCCTGTCAGGCAACAGGATAGGTCTGCAATAACCAAAAAACCCTCTTCATTTTCTATTGTAGTACACAGAAAATGCTTATTGTGCTATCTTCTGGTCCTGGCAGTTCTGAATCTTTCCTAGTTTGTTTTAAAGATGGTGTTTATTAGTTAAACTGGATTTTGAGGATTATATGATTGTTGCCTGCAATCAATATACACTATAATGGCTGCTGCACTTTTATTGTTTTTTTGTAGAATGTTAATGACATGGTTCAGTGGTGAGTTTTGGATCCCGGTGTAACCAGTATGTACAAAGGGGCCCGGCATCCACCACATGAACACGCGCAGCGTGCACGCGCATGCTGCAGCATGCACATGTGTCCTTACCTCTTGCGATGCCTCCCCGAGCCTCCGCGATGCTCCAGCTGTTCGCCGGAGCATTGCACAGGCGTCGTACACGCCATGCATGTGCGTGGAAGCGCCAAAGAGCTCAAATACAGTATGGAGGGCGGGTGGGCAGGTGGGCCCTCTGGAGCACCATACCGGAACGGTACCCGGTGCTCCCGGCAGGCACCGGTACACCCAGACCAGGGCGTACCACCTGCAACCCACCACTGACATGGTTGCCATTTTCAATTCATGCTTTAAGGGTTTTGTTTTGATACATAATATAATACATAATATATAAAATGACCATCATTGTGGAGAATGTCAAGGCAAGAACAATAGACTCTCCCAGTTAATGGAACACAAACATCACCTGTGCATGAATATCAAAGGAATCCAGTGTGAAATGCTTTTAAGGTGAAATGACCTATTCTTCAATAATGGAATCATTATGATATTATTCCATTATGATATAATGAAATCATTATAATGCCTTGGTAAGTCCACACTTGGAATATTACATTCAATAAATATGGAATATTGCATACAATTTTGGTCACCATGATATAAAAAAGATGTTGAAACTCTAGAAATAGTACAGAGAAGAGCAATAAAGATGATTATAGGACTAGAGGCTAAAACACATAAGGAATGGTTGCAGGAGATGGGTATGTCTAGTTTAAAGAAGAGGGAAGTGTGGCACAGTGGCTAAGATGCCGAGCTTGTCGATAGAAAGGTTGGCAGTTTGAATCCCTAGCACTGCATAACGGAGTGAACTTCCATTATTTGTCCCAGCCTCTGCTAACCTTGCAGTTCAAAAATGTAAAAATGCAAGTAGAAAAATAGGATCCACCTTTGGTGAGAAGGTAACAGTGTTCTGTGTGCCTTTGGAATTTAGTCTGACCAGCCACATGATCATGGAGACGTCTTCAGACAGTGCTGGCTCTTCAGCTTAGAAACGGAGATAAGCACCATTCCCTAGAGTCAGGAATGACTGCACAATATGTGCGAGGGGAACCTTTATCTTTTTAGTTTAATGATAAGAAGGAGTAGGGGTGACATGAGAGTAGCATTCCAATATCTAAGAGGTTGCCACAAAGAAATGAGGTGCTTTACCACTGTAGGATTTTAAGAAGAGATTGGATACACATTTGTCTGAAATGGTGTAGGGTTTCCTGCTTGAGCAGGGTGTAGGACTAGAAAACCTCCAATATCTCTTCCAACTTGGTTATATTTTAATTCCAGGAGTTACCTCACCTGGCATCTATTGAGTTATACAAGACAGGAGTCATGGATTCTGGTAGTGTTGATTATTCTCAGCTTCAACATTTTATATACATAACATGCACCCTTAAGAAATTCATGTTTTTAACAAAAATTATACAAAATTTGTATATCATTATCATCATCCTCATCCTATATCAATCCACTGGAGGATGAAAGTTTCTTCATCTGCTTTCCACTTGTTCTGCTACACACCATTGAGATTAAGCACTTGCCATTTCATAGTTCTTCTATCATGTAACCACTCTCCAACACAGAATGGTTAGTCTGTATTTCAGACTAAATTAGGTGGTAGAACATTTGGCCAATGCCATTAATAAAAGATACATGCTTAAGATATTCACAGTTGACCTTTACTTCAGACCGGTTCAGTCACTTGAACTTGCTGAATGGATGAAACTAGTTCATCTTATCAAACTCTTTTTTTTAATTGGTGACCAGATGTCATTTTTGGGATTGGTAGGTGTGGTGTTCTGTATATTGATTTTGGAACACTGATGTAGAGTACTTCTACACCTCGTCTTGTAGAACTTTGAACGTAGGACTCAGGTTTACAGACTGAAAGTATTTTTTTTTTAAAAAAATAATGGACACTAGGCAAGGTAGTACCTGATATTTGCAATACTCAATAATTTGATGACAATATTATAATATATGCTGAATCCTATCTTCAAAGTTCATGTTGTATGTATGTATGTATGTATGTATGTATGTATGTATGTATGTATGCATGTATTAAGTGTTACAACCCCTGGTATGCCCAAATATTGGAGGAAGCCCACTGCTTCCACTCTCTGTCCATCGGCTCGTCACAAGAGACCATCCAGACAGAAACCCAATATTTTTACTGTTGCCTTTGTTACATTTGTGTTGTATTTGTGCTAATAAATAATCTCCCTTTATTTATTTGTATTGGGTTTCTGTCTGGATGGTCTCTTGTGACGAGCCGATGGATAGAGAGTGGAAGCAGTGGGCTTCCTCCCATATTTGGGCATACCAGGGGTTGTAACACTTAATACATACCTATCTCCCTGGCTCAGCTGATAACGGAGAAGGACCTTGTGGCTTAGTGGTTAACATATCTGCCTAAGATGTAATACAGCACAGGTTCTAATCCCAGTAAGGGTATGGCTATCTGATGAGAGCTAAATAGCTTGAAATAGATCTATACTAGTTTCCCTTTATTTATTTATCAGCACAAATACAACACACACACACACACACACACACACACACACACACACACACACACACATATTCATTCATTCATTCATTCATTCATTCATTCATTCATTCATTCATATGGCACGGGGGTATCTCTGCCTCATGTCTGAGTCCCTTGGTCGAATCTTTCTTAGATCCTCCTCATCAACTTTCCCTTACCTTTCAGTTTGTTAGCTACCTTATTAATTTGGTTCTTAAATGATACCATGGGATCCTTATCCAGGAGTTCATACAAGCTCCTGTAACTGAGGAGGTCATAGACCTTCCCATTGTAATCCGTTCTGTGCATGACTACTGTTGCCCTGCTTTTGTCTGCTGGCAGTATGATGATGGAATTATCCTTTCTCAACTCCTGAAGGGCCAACATTTCAGTTTTTGATAGAGTAACACTCTCCCTATGGTTGGTGAGGAGTCTTATCAACTGTTGTCTGATGGAAGTTTTCGCCTCTTCAATAGCCTCAAGTTGAAAAACCATTGACTCAAGGCCCGCCGCAAAATCAATGAGTTTGGCATCAGTCAATTTGAAACTGACATCCCTTTGTAGGACCCAGATCTGTGTGTCTATGAGCACTTTTGAGGATAAGTTTGCACCAATATTCTCTCCATCTGGTGAGTCCTCAAGGATAGTCATGCCTCTGTTTTTCATCTAAGTATGTTAATTTTCCACAGGCGTGCCTCCCGTGCCATTTGGAATATTCTATGGTCAAGGACACTGAAGTGAGTGCCAGTTAATGTTGTCCAGCAAATTCTTACTGTTTGTGCATTGATCTGTCTATGGCAGTCATTGATCATTGCATATAGCATTCTGGACTGGAACTGGTGAATGGCTGCATGACCCTCCAGTGTGTTGACCATGGGTCTTTTCTGCAGCGATTACAATGGTAAGCCATTCCTAATGCAGTTATGAAGGAAGGCCATTTTCCCATGTTTGGCTGTCTTCCGTTTGACATAAATCTCCCAATAGTGTGCCTGTTGTAATGTTTCATGCCCGTGTTCATTGCAAATTGTCCTAAAAATGTTTTTTCAACTCAAGGCTACCGAAGAGGTGAAAAATTCCATCAGACAATGATTGAACATTTGCCATGCCCGAGATGTGCTCTGCAGAAAGAGAGAGTAGGTGCCTATCTGCCCAGAGTCCTATCGTCTTTGCCTCCAGCATGAGCTGTTTTGACCTGGTCCCTCCCCACGGTTTACATGGGCCTTGGCAGACACGTTGTCCATTAGGATGTGGAGATACTGGCCTACAATCGAATGTCTGAAACTGCACAGGCCAGGTGGATGGCTCTGAGCTCCAGCCAATTGATGCTGTGAGCTCTGTCCACCTGACTCCAGTGTTCTGGGCCATTTGTGACTGAAGATGTGCCCCCCAACCAAACAGGCTGGCATTGGTGGTAATAGTCTGACTGTCACCCTGAAGTGGCATCCCAAGGAGATGGCTGGGGATCTCCACCAATGGAGGGAGCATTGAACATCCAAGGGTATGTCTATCTTTGCCAGGGACATGCTGGTTTGTTTCTTCTGAAATTATCAGAGAAGCCATTGTAGGTCCCTGGTATGCAGCCGTGCCCATGGAACAATAGCAATAGTTCACACCATTTTACATGATAGTTTGGCTAGGGAAACCCTATCTTGCTCTCTACATTGGCCACCAGTTGCCGTAGGCTATTTTGTCTATCTTGGGAGAGAAAAACCTGACCGTCCACTGAATCTATCCATGCCCCCAAATGGAGAATCCTGGTGGTGGGTTCTAAATGACTCTTAGTCCTATTAATGAAGAATCCATGGGATTGAAGAACCTGTATTGTGGCTTCTAAATCCTCCCTAACCCTGGTCCAGGAAACAGATTGTACCAAGATGTCATCGAGGTAGCATTGTACCCTTATGGGGATAGTCCGTAGATGTGTCGCCAATGCTGCCAACACCTTGGTAAATGCCCAGGGGGCAGAAGAAAGACCAAAAGATAGCGCCCAATATTGGTAGTGACAGCCCTCATAGTAGAATCTTAAAAATTGCCTGTGATCACATAGGATAGGAATATGCAAATATGCCTCCATCAAATCAATAGTGAGGTTGTTGCCTTCTCACACCCTGCCAAAATGGATTGCAAGAAGTGCAATTGGGCAATTTTAGACTTAAAAAGGGTGTTGGTTCTTACCTGATATGCCTATTCTCATAGTGGGGGAGGAGTATCCAGACTGGGTTGACTTCATCCACTGAATGATTGGACTGATCCTGATGAGACTTTAAAACCACGCCCGTATTGCCAGGCAAACCCCAGCTTCGACAAAGGACTCTATCAGATTTGATGTCATCTTCTCCGGACAATTGGTGCAGTGAAATATCTTCTTTTATTACACACAAAAAAATAGCAAATAGTAACAGCAATAATTCATTCAAGGAACCATGATAATTCCAGGGTGGAGCTGGATACTCCTCCTCCACTATGAGAATAGGCGTATCAGGTAAGAACCAACACCCTTTCTCCATAGTGGGGGAGGAGCATCCAGACTGGGATGTACCAAAGCCATTTCGTCCCTTGGGAGGGTCTATACAGAATCTATATACATGTATGTCCAAATTATACACAGTGGTCTGTTGCACCGTCTTTATGCACAGATTGTAACACCCTGCGTCCAAAGGCTGCTTCTGCTGAAGCAAAAGAGTCTAATTTATAGTTCTTTATGAACGGTGAAAGAGATGCCCACGTAGCAACCCTACAAATCTCAGTCAAAGAAGCTTATGTAACCCAGGCCACTGATGTAGCTGCACTTCTCGTGGAATGTGCTGTAATAGACCCCGATACCTGAACCCCCTGTGAGTGGTAGACGGTAGCAGTACAGGCTCCTAACCATCTGCCTATGGTAGTAGATGTCACCTAATTCCTCAGGGATTGCAGCTGGAAAGAAACAAACAATGCTTCTGTCTTTCTGGTCGATAATGTTCTTTTGAGATAAATCCTCAGAGCCCTCCTCACGTCCAAGGTGTACCATTTTTTCTCTAAAGGATGAGAAGGATCCGGACAGAAGTTGGGCAAGATCAGTTCTTGAGATCGATGAAAGCAAGAGCACACCTTGGATATGAAGGAGGGGTCCAGCCTTAAAACCACTCTATCCTGGTGGAATACACACAAATCAGCCCTGGTACACAATGCCTGTAACTCAGATATCCGCCTAGTGGAAGTGATGGCCACCAAAAAAGCCAGCTTGAGTGTCAGGAACTTGAGAGCCACTTTTTGCAGTGGTTCAAAGGGGGCACCTTTTAAGCATCCAACACTTTGTGTAAATCCCAAGAAAGGTACCTATGTACCATGGGTGGCTTAAGATTAGAAGCACCCTTGAGAAACCGCTTGACCATAGGGTGCTGAGTCAATGTTTGTGACCTACCGGACAATAGCACAGAAGAGATTGCAGTTACCTGTCTCCTAATAGTATTAGGAGGCAACCCTTTGTCCAGGTCTGCTTGAAGAAAGTCCAAGACCTGTGGGATTGTGGCTCGTACCGGGTCCGAGCTGTTAGTGTCACACCATGTGCAGAAGGAGCGCCATGTAGCACTGTAGATGCACTCCATGGACGGTCTGAGAACAGCCCGAATAGTCTGTATGACCCTGGAGGAATATTTGTCCTCCCTCAGGATGCTCCACTCAAGCACCAGGCAGTCAACTTGAGCCACTGAAGGTCTGGATGTTCCAGCGACCTCTGGCTGAGGAAAATCATCACAGTGCCGCTGCACTGCGTGGTAGGAAAAGAAGCCACCACGTTGTCACTGTGTGCACCTTGTTAAGATAGCGGGAATCTGTGGCTGAGTTAATACTCTACAGTTTGATGTCCTCAGGCCATAGACAAAGAGCACTGCGCTCTCTCCCACTCTCTGCCAGATGGTGCAATGCCCCTGTAGCTGGGGAGAGCCAGTGGGCACCAAGCCCTTTAAGCCCACTGCGGCTTCAGAACCACTTGGTTCTGAAATATCTCAGGAAGCCAGGCAGCAAGGAATAGTACTTACAGGCACAAATTAGATGGAAAAGTCCAAATTTTTAGTAGGATAAGAACCACAATAACTCAATAATTGAGGAGAAGCTTGATGACACGACTTGTCCCTTCAAGTGGACTGAGTCAAAAAGCTGGGTGCGGTTAGCAACAGGGGCATGTCTTAACTATCTATAATCAGACTCAGTCCAATCCAAGAGCGGACAATGTCAACCCGACATAGCATGTCTGGATGCTATCTACACAACTATGGAGAACTTGAAGACTAGTCCAGCTGGTGGCTGGGCAAGTGGGCAGCCTTGTCCTCCAATCCAGTCCTCCTGAAGCACTCTGCTGGCCACTTGGAGACCGCAGGAGGCCTCCGTGTGCCCTGTTTTTGGCGTCCCCCCCCCCCCGCCTCCAGTAGCACTATGCCTTATCTTCCAGTTTCAGCCTGCTGGCCTTGTGAAGGTAAGTCCTGCACTCGGCACTCAGTGAGTGGGCAGAGCTATGGTCAGGGCAGCCTGGTGGTCCCGCACGGGCCGGATTAATGGCTTTGCAGGCCGTATCCTGCCTGCGGGTTGTAGTTTGTGGACCCCTGAATTAGAGAGTGAGGGAGTCCCCTTCCAGGCTGCTGAGATCTTCTAGGGTGGCTTCCACTTCTTCAGGAGAATCCCATGAATGCCAAAATCTTCTTACATGTCTCCATTGGGAGAGAGCTCCTCTTCTGTGTCCTGGTCTTCCCCTGTTAGAGTCCTGTCCAGAGGAACAAGGTGAAATGTTTAAGGTATCAAGCTAGCTCAGCTTCTCTTTTTCAAGATGAACCATTCATCTGTCCATCTTTTGAGCCTCTTATGAACCAGCAGGGGTCTTCTCCCTTCAAGGTGCTATCTATCTTGATGGACAGGGACTCTCTACATCTTTCCAGCTGGCTAATGGAAGGGATTCTTTCAGTGGAACCTGAGATAACAATGAAAAGATTGTGCCTGTTGGCATATCAACAAATCTTCAGAGACAGGACCTGCAGAGACTGTCCAAAATTGTGGAGAGGCGCAACCTCCACTTCTCTATCTTGACATTTCTGGAGAGAGAATTCTAGCCATAAGCCTTTTAAGAGTGAACAGATGCTTGGAGGCTTTAAGAGGTCTAGCAACTGGCCTGCCAATGAGGTTGCCCAGAGTCATTCTTCTTTTAGCAGAAGTACAGGCAAAAGATAGAGATTCCTCCCCTTTGTGGACCTCTCTTCTAGCCTTTCTCTTTTTAGGGATTTAGTGCAGCCGCCTTTGGGGGGGCTTCAGAATCCTTTAGCTAAAAATACTAAACTCATTAAAATGAGAGCTGGTGTGACATCTTCCTTCCTGGGTGTTATGTCCCAGTGCGAGGGTCTTACATATTGAGGCAAAACAAATGGTAAAAGCTAACCATCTTTAGTGCTAACATTGGAAGCTAACTGAAAGCACTAGTTTGACAGCTAGTGCGGCTGCTCGGCTAACACGAGCAGCAGCTGCCAGCCTTTTGACAGCTCCTTATATAGTGGTGCCAGTTTCTCCTCAGCCAATCAGTGCTCAACAGCTTCTGTGTCAGGCACAGACCAGAGTGAAGCCTGGACACAGCACTGGGACTCCAAGTGTTGGCACAAACACCCATCAAAACCTAAAAATAACAATTCTTCATTTGAATGTATAAATCAATGTTCTCTGCAAGATATCACCATGAATCCAAGGGGCCCTTCTTGAATTCGCTAGGCTTACCAGGTTCCCCCACCCAGTTTTGAGGCATGAACCCCCCACTGGCAATGTTGCAAAATTGTCCTTACCCCTCTGAATGAAGGTGTGTGTCCATAAGGGTACATGTTCATATACCTCACCTGGCTTGAGCAAAAGGTGACATGTCAAACAACATGCATCTACCTCAGCCTCTCTTTTCTAAGACCGGCCAGTCAGCCTTCCCATCTTTGCCCCTGCAAGCACCTTCTGGACAAGAAGCCATCTTGTGGAGAGGCTATTACAGATTCTCTTACAGTGAACCAATGGTGCCCCACCATGCTCAGGGTTTAAAGCAGTGGTGGGATTCAAATAATTTAACAACTGGTTCTCTGCCCTAATGACCAGGCGTGATCATGTCGGTGATCATGTGATTGGGTAGGCATGACCAACTCAACATCACTCATGTCGATGGGTGCTTTGCCTTAGCTGTTACAATGTAATAAGTGTTAACCAGAAAGGCAATTTTAATAAGGGTTAACCAGAGGCAATTTCTGTAAGCAGGGCAATAAAGATTTAGGCTAGAAACAACAGAATGTTTCCTTCCTGACTTCCTTACAGGATTAGCCCTGTAAAGTGGAAAAAAACAGAATTAGATTTCTTCCAACGACCGGTTCTCAAAACTGTTTAGAAAGTTAACAACCAATTCTCCCGAATAGGTGTGAACTGGCTGAATCCCACCACTGGTTTAAGGCGAAGTCAGTGGTACCTGTCAGGAGGCACAGGTAGGTCCTGCACATCACCCTTGAGGCAGCAGAAAACTGCTCAACACCTTTTCCAAATGTTCTGTGAAGAGAAGAAAAATTGACTTGAGCCAGTTAAAAGAGTTGGGAAGCATGACTTTTTCTCCTACTGCCAGTTTCTTGGCTGCTGAGATGGCCACACTTACTCTGAAGAACCTTATGACAGCCATGACCAAATTAGTTGTTGCTGTTGGTACTGCTATATTCACTGCCCAATAGATGACTAGGCATCTGTGCCCTGGCTCCAGAACCCATAGCACTCCAGCACAGTTCACCCAGTTTAGGAGAAGTGAATAGAGGGCATCCCTCCTTCCCCAACAGAAAACATTTTGTCTTTCTTACCGGTGGACTGGAAGAAGGGCTGGCTTCGGAAGGGCTGGCTGACTGCAGCATCCTCCCAGCTTCCCTCTGATTCCTCATCTCAGAGGTCAACAACGGAGTCTAAAATATACTCAGCGTCTGAAGTAATGAGACCTGTGATGATGCAACAGGTTTATTTCCAAACGGCAACCATAACAAGAACAAGAATTTGCGCTCTGACAGCTCTTTTATACTCCCAGCTGTCAGAGCGTTAACCAATAACAACGCACCAATTCTCCCACCTGAATGCAACCGTACATAGTCCAATCAACTAACGCTGTGCCTGATTGACAGAAAGGGGGCGGGACACATAAGGACGTAACACTCCTGCCACCCAGTTAGCGCATACATAGTCCTTTATTTCTAACCCCAATACAATAAATTTTCCACTTCCTTTAAGAGGAATTGGATTATTTTGATAGTCTTTTAAAATACAATGACATTTTTCCAGTCGACCTTCCGGAAACCTCAGTATCAGTTGTTTAAGGGTGTCACATGAGATGATGGATTTCACGGAACCAGTGTCGATCTCCATCTCGCACGGGGCCCCCTCTATAAGGATGGTGATGTATTTCTTTTTTCGGCTGCTGGTAGCGGCCAATGCTGTGTTGATAGTTTCTTCTTTTTCTCTCTCTGGCTCCACGGCATAGAAGTTGTCGGTGATTCGGAATGCCTGGCAATTGACCGGTCTGCCACTAGGATGATTGAAATGTTTAGCAACAGCATCAGAGGAGGGCTGGGTAGCCCTACACATATAGGCCAGGTGCCCCATTTTGCCACAATATCTGCACACCGCTGTTTTGAATCTACAAGTTGAGTGTAAATGATTGCCTCCGCAACTGAAACAACCTGCCTGAGGCAATTCAGCAGGGGTTCTTCTCCTTCTAGCGGCACTAATGTTTAAGCATCTCACTTCTTCGGGTAGCCATAGATCTTCATCCCCTTCCACCTCTTGTTGATTTACCACAGAAGAGGCCCCAAGGGGTTTATGTAAGGCTTGAAATCTTTTGATCTCATCAGCTGATCGATTTGACTGTTCGGCTGCTCTGGCTTCATCCATGGCTATTGATAGGTTTAAATCAGATTGAGCCAGCAATCGTTTTTGTAATCATTAATCTTTTACGCTGCAAATTAGTTGTTCTAATAACGCGTCATCCAAATTGGGGAATTCACAATGAATTGCTGCGTTTCTTAAAGCGGCCACATATTGGCTCACAGTTTCTGTTTCCCCTTGTATACACTTGTGGAAAGCATTCCGCCTTGCGTAACGGGATAGTTTCAGAGCATAATGGCCTTTTAATTTGGCTAAAAGAGTGTCCCACGGAACGGTAAAGACTTGGCCTGGTGCGACTAGAGCTCGGGCAGTAGCAAACATCTCAAGTCCACAAGAATTAAGGAAATACCCCTGTCTTCATTCATCTGATATATCTTTAAAGTCATTTGCGAACAGGAAACATTCGAACCTCTCAATAAACGATTCCCAAGATTCTCTCTCAGGCATGAAGGCAGCAAACGGTGCTGTAGCAGCCATACTAAAGATAAATTCAGTTATTTTAAGGCTTATAGTACTGACGGTAATAATTTAGAGGGACCTTTTCCTCAGGATCCCATCCTCGTCATGAGGTAAAATATACTCAGCGTCTGAAGTAATGAGGAGACCTGTGATGATGCAACAGGTTTATTTCCGAACGGCAACCATAACAAGAATGCCATGCCTGATTGATGGAAAGGGGACGGGACACGTAAGGACGTAACAGAGTCCACATCCCACAGGCTGCTGGTCCTGGAACCCACCAGGACTTTCATCAAGTCCTGCAAACAACAGACTCAAGGCTCTCTGCATCCCAATAAGCTGGTTAAAGCAGAGGGTGCATTCATCCCCTATGTGCCAAGAGAGTCTTTGCAAACCTTAAAGTTTTGAGGATATATCACACCCTTTATCCCCTTCCTCAGCAGGATTCATGGCATGGCCTCCATTGTCCCTATTGCCAAAACCCACTTACCTCTGAGGAACATGTTTTCTCCCCATTTAGGAGAGAGCTCCTCTTTCACAGCTTTGTATTCCAATTTTTCAGTCCAAAGGAAGAAGGTGAAATGTGAAATGAAAGGTCCTTTTGAACCAGAAGGGTCTTCTCCATCTGAGGTGCTACCAACCAATGGACAGGGACTCTTCACAACTTTTGGGCTCTCTAACAGAAGGGATTTTTCCAATGGATTCTGAAATAACATTGCAAATATTCTGTCTGTTGCCATATCAAACACATCCACAGAGACAGAGCTTCTGCCATTACAATGGTGAGGAGATGGTCAGGTTGTACTGACTCAGTGGAGGTCTCTACAGTGGTGAAGAGACACAACCTCCATTTCGCTGTCCTGGGAGAGAAGGGCCACAGAGCAAAACCAGCCACGAGTTTTTTTAAAGGGTGAAACGTGGAGGCTTTGAGAGGCCTGCAGCTGGCCTGCCAATGGGGTTGCCCTGAGTCATTTTTCCTTTAGCAGAAGCAGAGGCAGAGGGTAGAGATGCATCCACTCTCTGAAAAAGTTCAGAAAAGAGCAACTAAAAGGATCAAAGGCCTAGAGACAACCATGGGAAGAATGGCTGCAGGTTTTGAGTCTAGCTAGTCTAAAGAAAAGAAGAATTAGGGGTGACATGATAGCAGTATTTAAGAAAGAAGAAGGCCTCAGATTATTTTCCAAAGCACCAGAGGGCAGGACAAAAAATAATGGTTGGAAAGTAATCAAAGAGAGAAGCAATCTGGAATTAAGGAGAAAGTTCCTAACAGTGAGGACAATTAACCAGTGGAACAGGTTGCCTCCAGAAATTATGGGTACTTTATCATTGGAGGTTTTTAAAAAGAGTCTGGACAATCATTTCTCTGAGATGGTATAGGATCTCCTGCTTCCGCAGGGGGCTGGACTAGAAGACCTCCAAGGACCCTTCCAGCTCTATTCTATTCTAAGAAAGGCCACTTGGGGCAGGCAGAAGCAAGCAGGATGCTTCCTGGTGACAACTTTCTTCTGATGCTTCAAAGTTTGATAGAAGTTTGGGATCTGGGATGAACTGGGATCATCGACTTCTGCAAAGCCTTTAAACACTCAGGTGGAGAAATTGCTCTGGCTGCAGTTCAAAAATTGTCATTGCACGTTATCATAATCAAGGTTTAGGAACATAGATTTACATGAATATGATTTTCTATTCCTATGGATTTGCTTGAATGTATTAAGAGTTCTTGATTTCCTGGCTAGATAAATCAGTTGATGAATTTTCCTCCGTTACATTCACCCCAGCTTTTCTCTTGTTCTCTGGCTGAGGCATTTATCTTTTCAGATCCTTCCATCCGCCAAGTAAATTGCTAGAATGAAAAAAGAGTCCTGGTCAAGAACTGAGGCAGGTCCCAAAGGTGTAAAGACTCAGGGCTTTGGGCTGTGATCAACAAGAGTGATCCAAATCCAGCCACCCCCACCGCTGCCTCTGCCATCTCCTGCAGCTACCATGTTAGAAGGAGGTGGGTGGGCTCCAGGGGTGGGTTCCTTCCGGTTCGCACCGGTTCTTGCGATCCGGTTCGTCAGTGAACCTGGAAGTAATTAACTTCTGGGTTCCTAGCTCCTAGCCCCTGTCGTTGGGTGCCTGCAGGGTTTTTCTTTTTAAAAAAACGCCTCTCCGGATGATCTTGAAAACCTGCAAGGTTGCTTTGGAAGGGGACAGATGGGCAGCATTTCCCCCTGCCCCCCTCCCTGGGAGCCTGCAGTTTTAAAGCAAGCCTTTGCACAGTAAAGAAAATCTCACGAGTGAGAGAAGTTCTTAATTGCTTTTACTGTGAAGTTGCAGAAGCTTCCGAGGCTGCAGGCAACCAGAGATGGGGTGGGCGAATGCTGCCTATCTTCCCCCTCCCAAAGCAACCTCTTCCAAAGCAACCTTGCAGGTTTTCAAGATCATCCGGAGAGGCGTTTTTTAAAAAGAAAACCCTGAAAAGGATTTAGAGAGATGGGGGGGGGGGAATCCCCAGAACCAGAAGTGCAACCCGCCGGCTCCTCTGAGTGCAGCCCATTCCCGCTCCCAAGAAGACCGTTTTCTTTTTAAAAACGCCTCTGCAGAGAGGCGTTTTTTAAAAAGAAAATCCTGAAAAGGATTTGGAGAGATGGGCAGCTGGTCTTTTTTTTGGGGGGGGGAATCCCCAGAACCAGGAGCGCAGCCCATTCCCCCTCCCAAGAAGACTTTTCCCGCCTCGGCGGCTGCAGGGACCACCCCACCGCTTTATCTTCCTCCTCCTCCTCCTCTCCTTCTGCCCTGAGCAGCAGCAGCGGCAGCCGAGCCGGGAAAGGGGCGCTTTGGCAGGGCTGTGGAAGCCCTGTCAAAGCGCACCTTTCCCACCTCGGCGGCTGCAGGGACCACCCCGCCGCTTTATCTTCCTCCTCCTCCTCCTCCCCTTCTGCCCTGAGCAGCAGCAGCAGCAGCCGAGCCGGGAAAGGGGTGCTTTGGCAGGGCTGTGGAAGCCCTGTCAAAGCACACCTTTCCCGCCTCGGCGGCTGCAGGGACCACACCACCACTTTATCTTCCTCCTCCTCCTCCTCCCCTTCCGCCCTCAGCAGCAGCAACGGCAGCCGAGCCGGGAAAGGGGCGCTTTGGCAGGGCTTCCGCCGCGCCCCCAAGGACCGCTGACCTCGCGCCGCCGCTTCTTCTTCTTCCCCAGCCTTCCCAGTTAGCTTGCTTGAAGCTCCGAGGAGGTGGGAGGAGGGTCGCAGGAGTGGAAGTGGGGGGAGGTCTCCCCGGCCGGGAAGAGCTGAGAGGCTGCCGGCCCCTTTTGCAGGAAAGTTAACTTTTCTTGGCAAAATCCTGCCCCCCCCCCCCCCCCGCGTGGGTGAGTGGTCAGCTGTCCTCTTCCCATAAGCCGCCCGGAGTTACCTGTGTGTGAGGTGGGCTGCCCTATGCATTTGCGTGTGTGCGCTGGAGAGAGAGTGAAAAAGAGAGGGAGAAATAATTATATTAAATAGATAGATCAGTCTTTCTCCACCTTGGAGACTTGAAAGTGTGTGGACTTCAACTCCCAGAAAGGGAGTTGGGAGAAAGGGAGAAAGGAGGAGAGAATGAAAGGAAGATGGGGGAAAGAAGAAAGAGGTAAGGAGAGGAGGATGGAAAGGAGAGAAAGAGGGGGAGAGAGGGTAGAAAAGGGAAGAGGAAGAGCAGGAGTAGGAGAAAGGTAAGGGAAGAAGGAAGGGGAAGGAGAGGAGGAAGGAGGAAAGTAGAGAAGGGAGGGAGGGAGAAAGGAAAGGGAAAGGAAAGGAGGATGGAAGGGAGAGAAAAGGAAGGAGAGAGGGTAGGAAGGGAAAGAGGAAGAGCAGGAGCAAAGGAGAGGTAAGGGAAGAAAGAAGGGGAAGGAGAGGAGGAAGGAAGAAAGTAGAGAAGGGAGAGAGGGTGAAAAGAAAGAGGTAAGGAGAGGAGGATGAAAAGGAGAGAAAGTCCATACCATTCACACCGCATTCCTAAAAAAATTTTGCGCACTGCGCGAGAGAGGAAGTCTTAGTGTTCTTAATCTTCTCCTCTGCGGAGTCCAGCAAAGAAGGGCAAGGCCCAAAAGTTTGAAATGGCTGGAGGGTTAATGTCGGTTGGGGGGAGGTGCTGAGCAGGCTCCCTGCCCATGTCCTGTTCGTCCCCTGCTTTCTCTTTCTGCAAAGATTGAAGCGCAGAATAGTATGCGGGATAGTATATGGGACTCTCAGTGAGGCCGGAGGTGGATTCAAGTATCCCAGCTCACTCCAGAATGTTGGTCCTGAGGATGAAGGCAGGGGCGGGGACGGTCGGAAGGCGAAGACAGTCAGGCGTCTGAAAGGGGGGCTCCTAAAGCAACCACGGATAGCAGCGGCAACAGCAACAGGAGCCGAGAGGCCGGCCATGATAGTCAAAAAGCTGGGATTTCAACAGTCGGTCCACAGCAGTGATAATAAACGGAACAAAAAGAGTTGCGATGGAAGGGAGGGGGGGATGCGTTTGGGTCGGCAGTGGTAACGGCAAGAAGCCTAACCCTCAGACCCACGGCACCCCAGCATCAAACTCACCAACCCCTCCCTGGGAGGCAGCCCGCCCAGCAGCTCAGCGGCACCTTGTAAAACAAAAATAGGGCCGTGGCAATCCGGATCCAAGGCTGAAAACTGCGTCCACGGTGGAGGGGGGGGCACCCAGCTCAACGGCCCAACGGCGCCACGCAGACAAAGACAGGGCCGCGGCGATCCGAAATGCGGCGCTGGAACTGCCACCAGCTGGAGACCACTGTCCACAGGAGGAGAGGGGGAGGCTGCACGTCCCAGCGGCTCAGCGGCGTTTCGCAAAAAACAAAGGCAAGCTGCGGCGATCTATCAGCTGGAGACCGCCGCCCGTGACGTCTGTGGGGGGGGGAAGGCCGCCCGCAAGCTGCTCAGCACCGCTCGACACCGCTGCGCCGCCCAGAGCCGTCCGAGCAGTGTTTCTCCAGGTACTCATTCTTCCAGCACCCTCTCAATATCCCCTTACCCAGACTTCACCCTTCAGTAGTCTGGCTACAGCAGAGACTCGATTTTTTTCAAAGATTCGTCTCTCTTCAAGCCCGAGCGAGAAGCTCAGGCAGCCATCTTCCTCACGCGTGGGTCCACCTAGCTTGTATTTTGTGTTCTGGTTTTTTTTTTTTTTTTGCCAATGTGTAAGACAGAGGATTTGTTTGTTGAGATTTAAAGTTGCCAATTGTTTGACCAATCTGACACATAGTCAAGGTCTTTTTGAAAGGTAGCAGCATTGTCGGTGTGGTTAAATAGTTTTACATCGTCAGCGAAGAGAATGCAGTTGCTTTTAATATGATCGCAAAGGTCATTTATGTAAAGTATAAAGAGTGTTGGTCCTAAAACGCTGCCTTGGGGAACACCACTGTTAACAGGCACAGGTTTTAGGCTGCAAAGTGCCTTTTCAACATTATCTTCTGTAAAATCGATGTGTGTTAGATCGTTGTAATTATTTGAGGTACGACTGGGAAATATTGGTTATGAGGCATTGCTGTTTACAAAGACTGAGCCAAAGAATGTGTTAAAGAGGTTGGCTTTAATGGCTTCATCATTACAGTCTTTGCCATTAGGTCCTTTTAGGGGCGAGATGGATTTTGAGTGTTTAAGTTGGTTGTTTACAAAATTAATTAATTATAGGAAAATTATTTCATGCACAGAAGGATTTCCTCTTGTTTGATGTGATAATTGGTGCATTCAGTCTTTATCTGGTGGCATAGGTTTTTGTAGCGGCTTTTAAAGTTAGCTAAGTAGCCAGTTTTGTTTTTTTGCCAGAGAGGTTTGTTTTTTGTTGTTGTTGGAGCCTCCTGATTGTTATGGGTAATTTGGTTTTCCTGGTTTTGGGGATTATTAGTGGTACGTATAGTTTAATGACTCTTTTGACTTCGAGCAAAAAAAATGTTATAATGGTCTTCGACAGTATTACAGCCAGTGAATAGAATGTGTCAATCAAGAGATGAGAGGTTGGTGTCTATGAGATCATGGTTGGTCTTTTTAAATAGTTCAGCTGGAATACTGTCACCTCCACTAGCTTTGTTGTTTCTCAGATTTCCTAAGGCCCATTTGACTTCACATTCTAGGATGTCTGACTCAAGGTCAGTTATCACCTCATCATGGTTACCAGGAACATTAAGCTCATTCTTGAATTGTTCTTCTGTGTAATTTTGCCATCTCTTTTTAATCTCTTCTGCCCCTGTTAGGTCCCTCCATCTCTGCATGAAACGTTCCCTTCATATCTCCAATTTTCTTGAAAAGATCTCTGGTCCTCCCTTTTCTATTGTTTTCTTCAATTTCTTTGCACTGTTCATTTAAGAAGGCATTCTTATCTCTTCTAGCTATTCTCTGGAATTCTGCATTCAATTGGGTGTATCTTTCTCTTTCTCCCTTGCCTTTTGCTTCTCTTCTTTCCTCAGCTTTTTGCAAAGCTTCCTCAGGCAGCCATTTTGCTTCCTTGCATTTATTTTTCTTTGGGATGGTTTAGTTCCTACCTCTTGTACAATGTTGCAAACCTGCATCCATAGTCTTTCAAGCACTCTGTCTATTAGATCTAATTCCTTAAATCTATTTATCACCTCTACTATATATTCATCAGAGGTATGATTTAGTTCATACCTGAGTGGCTTAGTGCTTTTCCCTACTTTCATCAATTTAAGCCTAAATTTTGAAATGAGATGCTCATGATCTGAGCCACAGTCAACTGCTGGTCTTTTTTTACTGACTGTATAGAGCTGCTCCATCTTTGCCTGCAGAGCAGATAGTCAATCTAATTTCTGCTTGAAAAGAGTGTTTGCTACGACCATCGTATTCTCTTGACAAAATTCTATCAGCCTGTGCCCTGCTTCATTTTGTACTCCAAGCCCAAACTTGCCTGTTATTCCGGTTATCTTTTGGCTTCCTACTTTAGCATTCCATTCCCCCATGATGATAAGGGCATCATTTTTTGTGTTAATTCTATAAGATGCCCTAGCTAGCTAGAAGCTATTTATACTGAGAATGTGCCAATAACATTTTTTTTTTGGGGGGGGGGGGGTATTTCAACAGATGGGTTTATAAATCCTAATAGAGAAGATCAGTTTGATTGTCCATCAGACAGAGGAATTAAATAGGAATTTATTTCCCATTTAGATGGTGACATTGAGGAACACCAAAGAGGGGAGACAACCTATTTTGAGTTTCTGAGAAAGTATTGTGAGTAAAACAAGAGAATGAACTTTCATGGTCCTCTTATATTCTCAATTCTTAGTAAACCTGAACCAACATTTTCTTTTCAAATGAAGGAGCCAAGGTGGCGCAGTAGTTAGAGTGCAGTACTGCAGGCCACTTTAGCTGACTGTGATCTGCAGTTCAGTGGTTCAAATCTCACCGGCTCAAGGTCGACTCAGCCTTCCATCCTTCCGAGGTGGGTGAAATGAGGACCCGGACTGTGGGGGCAAGTTGCTGACTCAATTTGCTAAAAAATTAGTAAACTGCTTAGAGAGGGCTTAAAGCCCTATGAAGTGATATATAAGACTAATAAATAAATAAATAAATAAATAAAATGTAGTACCAATTAACAAGGTTCTCGAGGACAATATCGAAGCAAGGTATGCTACATTGCCATTCACTTGCGGTAGAAATTTTGCTTACAGTTTAAGACATGAGCTTTTCCTGCTATTTTAGCTACCTCATTTGTGCATCTTATTATATACAGCAATTTGCTGGTGTATGTATTGTAATAATAACCTAGCATGACTTGCATGAAATTATAGCCTATTAGACACTGTAACCTGGATATTGTTCTGTAAAATTCCTTTTTCTGGAAGAATACAAAGTTTATGTTGGCATAGCAGATCTACTGTGCTTTTATGTGCCCACCATCATGATGTTCTAAGAACAGTTCCTGAAATTGCTGAACAAAATTGTACTTCTTACTAGACAACACACTGGTTGATGCTGCAGAAAGTACCTTTTTTCACACTTAACGACAGTCACAGCATCCCCATGGCCACCTGATCAATATTCAGAGTCTTGGCAACTGACTCATCTTTATGATGGTTGCAGTCTCCCCAGGACACGTGATCAGCATTTGCGTCCTTCTGACAAGCAAAAGCAATGGGGAAGCCATATTCTCACAACAACTGTGTTACTTCAATCAATCGACCAATAAACCAGAATAAAGCTGGGAGGGATCTTGGAGGTCTTCCAGCCCAGCCCCCTGCTCAAGCAAGATATCTATAGGATTTCAGATTGTATATGGTAACTGAGTGCTACTAATACACTGTCTGCCATACAGCAGTGAAAAGAAAAAATGTCCCTAGAGAAAACTAGGGACAAAGACGCTTGGTGAAATTCTGCATTTAATCAAAAGTTCACCCTGTCCCTAGGAAAAGTGTCATGACAATAGGCCTAACAATAAATTAGGGTATATAAAGTGCTTTTGTAGTTTCATTGTATACATGTTGTACAATTATTTATCATTCTATCCATTGAATGCTACGCTAGTGGCTAAAGGAAACTAATCATGGCACTTAACAATATAAATTATTTTTTGGCACTTAACAATATAAATAAAATGATAACAAATTGAAAAAATATAAGAACTAACAATAACAACAACAAGAAAAACAACAGAAAACACATCCATTCCAGGGGAAAGCGGCTCCATGCAGGGTTTTGTGGGTAGGGTTGATTCCGCCTTCCATCTCCATAACCTCCCTTGCTGAAGCTGTCCTTTAGGCGGACAGAATAACAGAATAGAATAACAGAGTTGGAGAGGAGCTTGGAGGTCTTCTTGTCCAACCCCCTGCCCATGAACACGTCCCCAGTATCGCCTCCGTCTGTCTGCTGTGTTAAAGAGCCAGCTTCTGTTGCAGCCCATCTAGAAGAGCGAGACTGGCTCCTTGCAAATAATTGGACTGAACTTTCTGCCTTTTCTCTGTTCTAAGTATCCTTGGTTGAGGTGCAGAAGGCTGTTCCTCCTCCTCATCAGTAACCAACTGGCAACTGTGTGCTTTCCCCACCTGAAGCCTCAGGGCTGCCCTGCGGCAGCTGTTGTCTCAGCCAAATATCTCTCAGCAAGCTGCTCAGAGCCACTGATCAACTCACCCCCTGAGGTGCCTGGGGCTGGTTCCTTCTCCAAGCTGACATCTGGAGGGGAATCTGAGGAAGCATCTAGGGGAAGAATCAAAGGATATTATTAGTACCACACGCTTTCCATAAAAGTGCAAACACACTCTGCTCTTTCTGAAGTTATTTGTAGTTGCCCTCTGGTCTTCCCAATTAGCTTATTGGAAATCTTCTGATCTGAGGGGGATCATTTTCTGGCAACATAGTTTTTAGCCTTTTGATAAGTTTCATGGGGTTTTCTTAGTAAGGATACTGGAGAGGATTGCCACTTGCTTCTCCACTGGGCCACCTTGTGTCAGGCTCCTCCACTATGAACTGTCTGCCTTGGGTAGCCCTGCACAGCATGGCTCATTGCTTCATTGAGCTGCACAAGACTCTCTGACACAACAATACAGTGATCCATGAAGAATCTGAAATGAATACCTCTTTGAATTAGAGAGTGAAATCCAGGGAGTCCTCTTCCAGGCTGCTGAGATCTTCTAGGGTGACTTCCACTTCTTCAGGAGATTCCAGTGAATGACAATGATTCCACCTTAGGCATCAGGGCAACAGAGACTCAGCATTCCTAAAAGAGGGCCTATTGATGGGGATGCTTGATCAAAACAATGCTTCTGTTTCTGGATAATCTCTGGATTTATAGAAATCTTCACTTCCAGCACACCTGCCTGTAGAACAGTCGGCTCTCTTCTTTTTTCCTGTTAAAGTCCTAGAAAGAAGTAGGGTGCTGGAAGGGATGATGCAAAAGGAAAGGCATTAGCAGGGTGGGCCACATCCATTTGGTCCACTGCCGTGTACCTTCCCTGCTGCTTTGCAGTAAATGAACCATTTGCACCAAAGCTTGGGTGCATATAGTTAGCATATAGTATTTTGTCTCAAGGGCCAGGTGTCATCTCGATCCAGAACCCAGAACACTCCAGGACAGTTCACTCAGTTTAGGAGAAGTGAATAGAGGGCCTCCATCCCTCAAAAACAGAAAACACTTTGTCTTTCTTACCTATGGACTGGAGAAATTGCTGGCATCAGAAGCCACTGTAGCCACTACAGCATCCTCCCACCTCCCCTCTGACTCTTTATCCAGAAGGTCAGCAATGAAGTCTACGTCCCACAGGCTGCTGGTCCTGGAGCCCATCAAGAATGTCAGCGAATCCTGCAAATGACAGTATGGAGGCTAAAGCTCTCTGCATCTGAATAAGATGGCTAAAGCATAGGCTGCATTCAGCCCCTATGTGCCAACAGCAAAAGGGCCTTTGGAAGCCTTAAGGTTTTGCAGATATATTGCACAATATCTTCCCTCCACCATTAGGACTTACAGCCTGGCCTCCTTCAGCTCCATTGCCAAAAGCTTATCTCTGAGGAAGGTGTTTTTTCTCCATCGGGAGGGAGCTCCTCTTCTGTGGCATGGTCTTCCCCTATTAAGAGTCCTGCCCAGAGGAAAAAGATGAAATGTTTAAGGAATCAAGCTAACTCTGCTTCTCCTTTCCAAGTTGAGCCACTCAGCCTCTTATGAACTAGCAGGGGTCTTCTCCCTTTGAGGGGCTATCTACTTGGATGGATAGGGGCTCTCCACCTCTCTCTGTCTCTCTGCTGCAAGGGCTTCTTCCAATGGATCCTGAAATAACAATGCAGATATTCTTTTTATTGGCATGTCTACGAATCTGCTAAGAAAGGGCTATTATCATGGTGAGGAGATGTTCATGTCTTACCCGATTAAGTGGAGCTCTCCAAAAATGTGGAGAGACGCAACCTCCATTTCTTTGTCTTGACAATCCCGGGGAGAGAATGAAGGGCCAATTATCAAAAGTAGCCATAAGCCTTTTTTAAGAGGTGGAGGCTTTAAAAGGCCTGCCCGCTGGCCTGCCAATGGGGTTGCCCTGCATCATTTTTCCTTTAAGAGAAGTAGAAGCAGAGGGTGGAGATGCCTCCACTCTGCAAACATTTCTTCTAGCCTTACTCTTTTTAGGGATTTAGTGCAGCCGCTTTTTCGGGGGCTTCAGAATCCCTCAGCTGAGAACACTAACCTCATTGAAATGACAGCTGGCCTGACATCTTCCTTCCAGGGACTCCGGGTGGTGGCAGGAGCACCCATCAAAAACCGAAAGTAACAATTGTTCATTTGAATGTATAAATCAATGTTCTCTGCAAGATATCACCACAAATCCAAGGGGATCTTGAATTTGCTAGGCTGACCAGATTCCCCCACCCAGTTTTGAGGCAAGAACTCCCACTGGCCATGTTGTAAAATTGTCCTTACCCCTCTGAATGAAGATGTGTCTCCATGATGGGAGCAGCCCTGATGCTCACCATGTTCCTGTGCCTCACCTGACCAGAGCAAAAGGTGACATGTAAAAGAAAATGCATCTACTTCAGCCACCCCTTTGTAAGACCGACCAGTCAATCTGCTCATTTCCCCCCCCCCCCAGATCCTTGTGGACAGGAAGCCATCCTGGAGGGTGGTTCTTACAAATTCTCTTTACAGTCCATCAATGATGCCTCACCATGTCTAGGGTTTAAGGAAAAGACTGTGGTACCTGTCAGGAGGCATAAAAAGGTCCCCCAAATCACCCTTAAAGCAGCAGAAAATCACTGAGTATCTTTTCCAAATATGCTGTGAAGAGAAGAGAAATAGACGAGCTAGTCATAAAAGTTGGGAAGCATGAGATTCTCTACAGTGGCTTCCCCTTCTTTGGGAGAATCCTGTGAATGACAATGATTCCTCTTTAGGCATCAGGAAAAAGAAACCCAGAGTTCCTAAAAGAGGGCCAATTGAATTTGGATCCCTGGCCAGAACAGTGTTTCTGTTGCTGGATACATCTCCAGAGTCCCAGCTCACCCATCCCCCAGAAAAGTAGGTTTTCTATTCTTTGCATATTAAAACCTTGGCTGGAAGTGGCAGGCTGCAGGAGAGGATGATGCGTAAAAAGGAAAAGCATAAACCAGGTGGGTCAGTCACTTGTCTGAAAAAGTATAGATTCTCCTGCTTGCGCAAGGAGCTGGACTTGAAGACCTCCAAGGTCCCTTCCAGCTCTATTCTATTCCAAGAAAGGCCATTTGGACCAGGCAGAAGCAAGAAGGATGTTTCCTGATGACAACTTTCTCCTGTTGCTTCAAAATTTGACTGAACTGTGATCTGGGCTGAACTGGAATCTCAGCTGAACTGGGATCACTGACTTCTGCAAAGCCTTTAAACACTCAGGTGGAGAAATTGCTCTGGCTGCAGCTCAAAAATTGTCATTGCACATTATCATAATCAAGGTTTAGGGAGGATTTGCGATTTGGCGTCGCAGTGGTACGGTCAATGGATAGCGGAGCTCTGCAAATCCCGGCCGATTCTTCATCGTTGGGGGCCCTAAGAGGCTAAAATCACTCTAGAGGGGTGATGAATAAAGGAGGAGTCCCTTGTGGAAAGTAGCAGCTCTTCTGTTTGATCTGAGACGCCCTTCCGATCAACAAAAAAGAGTGATGGATGAAGAAAGAAATGAACTGGAGTGGTTTTAGAACAGTGGATTGGAATTTGGTGAGACATTTTAAAAATTTTTTTTACTAGAGACCCACTTTAAATAAAAGAATTTCTGAAAGAGTCTGAAGAGCCAAGAAAGCGGCTAATTAACAAATGGAGAAAAAGTATAGACTCAAAAGAGAAATGAAATGTTAAAAGAATAATTTGAAGTTTTAAAATATTTAAAGTCTGAACTGGAACTTGTGGTGTGATAAATAACCCTATTTTGTTGGAAATATTGTCTGACTTTTGGAAGAAACTGTATAACGGAAAAGGTTAGTTTGCTCTTACTATCAAACTTTGACAATCAACTGGACTCATTTTAGTATTAGAACTAAACTTGGTGCCATCTAGTGGCCAAAGAAGATAAGGTTGGTGCCATCTACTGGCCAAAGAAGATATTATACTTTTACAGGGCTGAAAAACCTTCAAAGTTATAAGTAGAGGGATAAGAAGAGAAACAAAGTAGAAGACAAAAAACATCTGGAAGGTTATCTTCTTGTTTTTTTTCCTACCTGTCTTTATCTGACAGCCTAGGATTAACTGGTGAGCCTTTTGAAATTCTCTTCAAAGCAATGTGGATTACAAATGACAGAAATTACCCTTGAAATTGAACACCTGATTTGATGAATTAATGAGCTATGGGGAAACTTTGTGAGCCATTCTATTTGTTGGATGAATATTTTATGAAATATTAATAAATTAAATCGACCTACAAATTTGAAAAACTTAGAAGGAGCAAAACAGCTCTATGAGGCGTATAAACACTGTGGACTCTGAGAACAGTTCAGGGACTGAACAATTTTTTTTAATATTGACTTTTTGACATTTTTGAACTGTTGGGACATTGGGACTTGGATGAATTATTGAATAATTTCAAGCACACTAAAATAAAGCAAAACGATACAAGGAAGTATAAATACATTCCAAATGGAAATGCTACTAAAGTTTCAAGATATTAAGGAAACTAAGATAAGGAATTGTAGGGAGGTGATGGAATTGATGTGCAATACGGATCGGAGACCTGGAAATTGCCAGCAAAAGATAATGGAAAATGAACAAAACATTCAGATAATAGAGGAGAATTTAGGAGTAGAAGACAGAAGGGAGGAGAGAGATCAATTAATGATACAAATAGATAAAGATTCAGAAGAGATAGTAAGAGTAGACCAGAGAGATTACACTTTAAGAGGCAAAAACGAAGAAGAGAGCAAAGAGAAAGATCTACTAGTAGAAATTAAAGAGATACAAATGGGTACATTGGAGAGAGACAATGGGAGGCAGAGGCAGAGAAGACATTCAGAATAAACAGGAGTGATGAGGAGGGGTACAAGGTCCCAAAGGAGGGGCAAGGGAAACTGACCCAAAAGTCAATA